>NC_053023.1:217975640-218234947 GCF_003073215.2 Triticum urartu | reverse complement strand
TCAAACGACAAAAGCCGTGCACTGAAATCTAAGCAGCCAACCGTTTATGGTTGTAGGGGTGGACTATTTATAGCCACATGGCAACCCGACCTAATTTGTCTGAAATGACCCTGGGTCACTAAGGAACTGACACGTGTACCAACGGTCGGATTTCGAACTCACACGGCAGCTTTACTTGGGCTACAAGTAAAGCTGACTTGTCTGACTCTGGACAAGATTTTCTCTCATAGGCTTCGCTCGAAGACATAGGATTTGAATTAGGCATCACTTCAGTCATTCTGACTGGTTCTCTTCGACCCCACTTAACAGTACGGTGGTTCCTATGACACAACATGAATGAAATAAAACTACGAAGGATCTAGGTCTTCGAGTTCCAAAAGCTTCATAGGGAGTCTTCTCATGTCATTGTCTTCAATATGAATATCTTCATAAACCACCATTGTCTTCAATGTCTTCGTACATTTTTAGGGGTCATCTCTGGTAGTAAAACCGAATCAATGAGGGACTTCTACCTGTGTTTTCCTGCAATTCTCACAAACACATTAGTCCCTCAACTAGGTTTGTCGTCAATACTCCAAAACCAACTAGGGGTGGCACTAGATGCACTTACAGAAAGTATTGGGAGAAAACTCAGTTTACATCGAAAAAAAAAGTGGGAGAGAATTCAGAGACCTGCTGGGTCCACCTGAGGAGGGGAATATGTTGGGAGGAAGGAGATTCAAAGCACTGCAGCCGAGTGAACTAGTTTTTTTACGGACAAGTGAACTAGTTTACATACATAAGCAAATAGCCACTAAAAGAAGCAATTAGGTTAATGGGTTCTTAAAAGAAATATTTCGGACAAAACAGATAATTACGACACATAGGCTAATGCATGAAACACTCAGATGATAAAGGTGATTATAAACAGATAAAGTACAACATCTAGACCTTCCTCGCACGCTTGATCATGACGCTGCGGCTGTCCGTGTACTCGTCGGTTACGGGAAGCAGACACACCCTCATGTCCAAGATTTGCCGGTACATGTCGTAGCATGTGTATGCATCCTTGGCTGCATAGTTTATGTAGGCTAGATTCAAAGGTACCTCCCACGTGTTCAGGTCGTCTTGTTTCATGTTGGCGTATCAGGGGTCGATGATGGTCTCAGCAAGGTCAACCATGGAGTCTTCTCCTGCCCGTTGCTGATGATCTTGTATTGCTTCTGGATGTCGACAAGCTTGTTGCACCAGACGGCCAAATCGTCGCATTCTTCCTTCTCTCCACCATAGCGAAGGTGCAGTTAGCGCTGCCGATGAAACGGGGGAATGCTCCAGAACCTGGTGCAGCCATAGGACTGAGGCGAGGCAGAGCTTCACCAATTCCATATCGTTGGTGTACATCACATTCAACTTGGTGCAGCCATAGGACTGAACGTCGAACTCAAAGGGGAACTCCTTGCTAAAGTCCATATCCAGCAGGCTCACCCCTCGGATCGTCATTGGAGTCTCTTCGAGTGAACGAGTGTGTAGGCGGCGGCAGCAGTTCGATTTTCAGCTCTTGGGGAACTGGACTCAACAGTAAGCTGAGTGTGTACAGGCGACAACAGTTACTACCCCTCCCTCGTCCGCTGCACGCCCGGCAGAAGATGCACCCTCGGCCACACGTCCGTTCATGAGCGGGTCTGTATTGGTACTGTAATAACAGGAGTTAGTGGTCACTTTACTTAAATTTAATTAGCTTTAATAGAAATTTGTACTTAAAACAAGCAATGCATTCGCTTGTTCTATCATTGCCATAGGATCAACATGCACAACAATTAGAATTATTATTCTCAGGACGCACACGATCAACACATTTGTCGCACTTTCACAAAATACTACCAAGTTTGAACTGTTTGTTATGGTTGTTGTCCTCTGCATCATCATGCCGTGTTTCCCGGCTTGCAAGATTCAGAACCAACAAAAAAGATCCAAATAATAAGTACAACAAAGATGCCTACACAACTCATTGATTCCCAGCTTGCAAGATTCAGAACCAACAAATAAGATCCAAATAATAAGTACAACAAAGATGCCTACACATCTCATTGATTCCCAGCTTGCAAGATTCAGAACCAACAAATAAGATCCAAATAATAAGTACAACAAAGATGCCTACACATCTCATTGATTCCCAGCTTGCAAGATTCATAACCAACAAATAAGATTAAAATAATAAGTACAACAAAGATGCCTACACATCTCACTGATTCCCTACTTGCAAGATTCAGAACCAACCCATTAGAGCCTTTTGATAAAGTGAATATCGGGATTAAATCCATCTTGGCTAGACATGTCATACAATTGAAGAACTTGGCGAATGCTCTTGACCGTCAGAACATCTGTAGTTGAGTATTCCTGTTTGCACAACATGTTTGCACAGCACAAACAAGGAGACCGGAGAGCATGATTTTGCTTTAATAGCGGCCTCCTTGAACTCAACCTCCAGCTCTACTTGGATGAGGTCTGCCTAGAGTTCCATGCTTCAATTCATGCGCCTTTTTCTGCAGTTCACCTGAAATGAAGCAAAGATTGCATCATTCAGCTAGCAAGAAGTACTTGCTCTTGTGAGCTGGCAGGTTCTTCTTTAGTAGTTGCACTAAAATTGAGGAACATTAAGGTTGGTTGTCCGGCTCATGTAAGGTGCAACTATAATTTTCTTATACTTTTGTGCAGTTCCACTAAAATAAAGTGCCATTGTGGTGACAGTGATGGCTCCATCTTGCAAAGACTAATAAAATGTTGCACGAGATTACCAACAGAACTTGACGGAGATTTTGGAAACCCCAATCACCATTTTGTGCAGTTCCACCAAAATTGAGAGATGTTGCCCACGTGACATTTTAGTTGAACTGCACAAGACACTCATTCCAAAAAAAGTGTTTTGTGCAGTTCACCAAATGGTCACAATAGCAACAAGGTGAAATGGATATCCCTATCTGCACAAAAAGATAGAAAGTAAACAGTTGCTGGTCAATAAGAATATACGAAACATATACAAAATGAAAAGAAGCATCTTAATTATGTTCATGGCAATCACGCAAGGACAATAGAAATTTTAAAATTTCAGCAATGCTTCATGTTACCAGAAGCATTACAATCAACAATGATATTCCTCAAATATGGGATTACTTTAATGGTGGCATTGCTTGTTTACCAGACACAGTAAATCAACAGTAGCTAAAGAGTTGGTTTAAGGGCATGGGACCATGGGGACACCAGGACACTCAGCAGCGTAAAGGAGCAACTTACTTATCATACTGGGGAAAATAGCAGGAGTGCCATTGTACTATGTGAGGGTAGCAAATCTAATCCTGGAGACCTTTTACTATGTGAGGGCAGCAAATCTAATCCTAGAGACCTTTTACTATGTGAGGGGAGCAAATCTAATCCTGGAGACCTTTTACTATGTGAGGGCAGCAAATCTAATCCTGGAGACCTTTTACTATGTGAGGGCAGCAAATCTAATCCTAAGACCTTTTACTATGCGAGGGCAGCAAATCTAATCCTGGAGACCTTTTACTATGTGATGGCAGCAAATCTAATCCTGGACATACTCTGTTGACTTGTCCACCAGCCGCCACTTTCTATCCTTTTTTCAACCAATAATAGATCTGTTCCTTATGCAGTTTGCACTGTGTTTTCCCATTATTTCCCTTTTCAACCAAGAGACCGTTGGCTATCCGGTCTCTACTACTTTCACCATATTATTTCCTCTTTGAATCAAGTCCTAGATTCATGCTTCAACTTTCCCCCCTTTCTTCGTTGTTTGAACAAAGCCCTAGATTCGAATGCATGAAGTAGCTTTACCTCTAATAATACTAAAAATTTAGGTGGCTTTGGAAGAGCTAATGGGAGTAGAAAAATATGCATATGCAGACACGTGGGGAGCTGGGGCATTAGAGCAAGGCTGCTTTCGAAGAACTTATACCTAAGGGTCACCGGGATGTCGGCAGCGGTAGGTCAGATCTGCGGACAATACAACAGGGAAGAAGAGGGGTCGGAGGACCTCCTGAGCCGGCCATGGGTCGAAGAGAACGGCACGGGCAGAGGATCGGGCCCCTCCGGCAGCTGTGGGTTTCCTCCCTTGGCGGTGATGACCATGTGAATGATGCACCTTTTAGTCCTCTACACACACCAGCCGAAGGGATCCGGCCGGATCTGTGACCAGCGGTGAGCAGAGAGAAAATGTCGCTACTGATATCTTGTTTATATCTGGAGAGGATGAGAGAATGAAGAGAGCAACCCTAGTAAAGCAAGCGCTCAGGCCCCTGCGTCCACATATAGTGGAGTGATTATATTTTTTCTCTCCACAACAAGCGTTTCAATTTTTCTACGTGGAATTAAAGAAAATAAACTCTCTATTTAAGGTGACTACTTTACGACTCCTACTTACTACTAGTAGTACTACAGTATTGTTCACTTGTGCTCCCCGCCCCTCCATTCATTAAACAACCCCACGGGTGAATAAACATACAGTAAGTACTATATTTATATAGAATGAACAAGCTCGAACTATTTCGCGTAGTTAAAAGTTGAGGGCAGGGCTTTTCCCGGGAAGTACACGCGACAGTTTTCGGGTAGGGCCAGAAGACTATTTTCACTTTTTTAAAAAAACTTCGAGACGGCCACATAGCATGGAGCCGACCCCAACGATTTTAAGCTTACAGGCAAGATACACTCTATCCTAGAGTACTATACACATGAAACTGCCACACGAGCGTCCGAGCTGCGCTTGGCTCTTCGCCTCTTCGGGAAGTCGAACAATGATGGAATACTACTGCACTGGAGGAGTACTACAGTATGCTTCTGGCCATCTAACACCGATTGAACTGCTGCATGTCCACCGCGTGCGGGAGGGTAAGCGTGTAGCGAAAGCTTCTCCTAGTCTTGCCTGCCACCATGCTCATGGGCGAGGGAGGGACGCTCCTACCTTTGCGTGTATGACAGGTGGGCCCTACAGGTGTGTGTCCAACCTGTCATACAGCCAAAGGCAGGTGCAGTTAAGTCCGAGAGGATAATCAAACTTCTCATTGATGTACGAGTTGACGCGACACATCAAAGCATTGCACTCGATATATTTCAATAATTTGCGTGTGTGACTCCCAGATGCAGAGGTCGGGGGTCATCATCCTCCTTTTCGAGAAAAAACAGACGTGTGTGTGAGAGGACGAGTGCATGCGTGCACCTCTTCTCTTCCTGTATAATGTACTACTAAACTCAGAGTACAAGTTTTTGTGGGTGGCACGATGGTGCATGCGAGAAGTCCCGAGAGATAGGTTTAATGCATTAATTGCAATGGATGCATGCATAAAGTACATGCATGGGTCAATTTTCTCTTAATACTTGCATGCAATGATTTAATGCACCTTGGAATCTGAACATGTGTTGTGGAACAACCAAATTGAGCCTTATAAAATGGAAAAACTAAAATTTTGAGATAATCCCTATAAAACCGGAAAGGAGGGAGTAGAAAAAGAAGTACTCCATCCAGGAATAGTGCCGCACTTCGAAACTAGAACTGTCAATAAATTTTGAGCTTGCGTCTCATCACGTTCCAAATTACTCCATGCTATATTGAATTGCAAACCTGTTCACACCGATCACAACCTAAACGGTTTCCCACTTAGGAGCGTATTAGTACTCGGTTATAAATACTAGTATGCCAAGATGACTGCACATTCCTCCTCAACTCCTCATCCACAAAAACAAACAAGTCATTCCGCATCTGTCCCTTGTGTCTGCCATGGCCAGCGTGAGTTCTGGGTCGAGAGATTGCCACCAGGGAGAGGCGAGCATGGAAGCAGAAGCACGAGAGATGTCCCGCCTCGCTGCAAGAGCAGCCGACATGTCCCACCGCGCGGAAGTAGCAGCACAGAGGTCCCGCCGCACCGCTGAAGCAGCACGGAGGTCCCGCCGCGCCGTCGTTGCAGTAGACTGGTCCGGCCGCGCCGCGGAAGCAGCAGAGATGTCCCGCCGCGCCGCAGCGGCCTAGGAAAATTTCTCGCGGGCAGGCGACGACTGTTACAGGCGCATGCATGCGATCGTCCATAGCCAGATGGATCAGATCTCTGGCTCGGCGAGGATGCAGGACGACATGATAACCTCGTTTGAGCAGGCTACCGGCATCATTCGGCAACTAAGGGAGGGCAATGAGAGGCTCCGGGCCGAGCGCGACCTGCTGAGGGAGAAGATCATTCAAAGTGCAGACCTGCAGGAGGAGACCAGTGCCTCGTTGAAGAAACTTATGGACGAGAGTGACATGCTCCGCAACGAGGGCCAAAGGCTGGTGGAGGAATCTATGGATGTTCTCAACCAGCGTCTTGAGGACACGAAAGAGCTCATCGCCGCTCGCCGCGGAGACTAGTTTCCTGGTTTCTTTTGATGTAATAATCGGTTTAGGATGTGGATTGTGTCGTCAGTTGTGAAATGTTGGGTTCTAGCGCGGATGTTTGGCCTTTGTTGGCCTCTTGGGATGTTGCGATTTCAATCTGGTAGCTTTTACTCCTTCGTGTTAGGCTGGAGTTGTGCTGAACTTCTTGTGAATTATGGTGGTTTTCAGTAATGAAAATCGGAAGGGGCAAGCCCTTCTTTGATCAAAAAAAAATTAATCGTCCTTATATATTCATCAGTCTTGCTATAAGTCGTAGTAGATGCTATATAGGTACGTCGGATCTTACATCAAGATTTGTGCTTTCAGATTTTCTTTTTTCTCTCTTAAATCTCAGTCGAGTGAAACATAGCCACGCCATTAAACAGAGGCTCGGGTGCCATTAATGGAGACCTTGGTAGAGAGGTGGACGGCAGATGGAGGTCAAAGGTCTCTCCTCCCGATAAGCACGCGCAGGGGTCTGATCGCACGCCTCTCGTGCTCAAATAGCTACCCTGCATGGCTCCTCCTAGCTAATAAAAAATGGGGACGCGTGGCGGCACGTAAATGGTACTAGTAAGTAGAACGCCCACGGTTTCAATAATACTTGTGTTTCCGATTGTAACGTGACAACACTTGTTCCAAAATGACTTTGTTGATTGTTAATGTGTGCGCCTTCGCAAATCGGACTGCAAATTTACCCCAGCAAGTTGGTGCCATGTCATGGCACCAAGCCAAGTTTCATTATTTTCATGCGTGTTTTGGATTTACAGGAATTAAAAAACTAAGTTTATCAATGTTTCCAACCCAGACACGACGCCCAGAATTTTGAATTTCATTCCCATTTCTTGCATGGAACCTAGAAATTTACCCGAGGACACACATGTGATTTTTCAACCAACTTTGGTGCACTGGAACATGTGCTTGTATTTCAAATTTGAATTATGCACACAAAGGTGACACGTTCCCTCCCAGAACCACGAGCCTTCTTGAGAGAAGCTCGGATTTGCAAGAAGCTTATACCAAAATTTGTTCCTATTCGGCTAATTGTTTTTACCACAGCATGGTACTACCATGACATGACACCATGCCAAGTTTCATGATTTTAAAACCAAGTTTCTCAATGTTCTCGGCCGAGCCACGATGCCCAGATGTTTGAATTTTATTCTCATTTTTTGCATGGGACCTACTCCCTCCTTCCATCTATATAGGGCCTAATGTGTTTTCAAGACATCCTTTGACTATTGACAAGATTAATAGCACATGAGATGTATACTATGAAAATTATATTATTGGAAGCTCTTTTGACATACAAAATTGAAGGTATGCTTTGTGTAAGTTGCATGTCATATATTATTGCTCTAACGTTCGGTCAAAGTTAGCCTCGAAAAATGCATTACGACCTATATAGATGGAAGGAGGGAGTATAAATTCACCCGAGGACACAAATATGATTTTTCAGCCAACTTTGGTGCACGGGAGCATGTGCTTGTAGTTAAAATTTGAATTATGCACATTAAATGACCAAAACTCAATTAATGTGTAAATAAGGCCAAACGAAGCTGGAATAATTCCAAAATTTAATAGGGCACTCATGTAGTTCTATGTTGCCTTTGTAAATAAACTCAAGGGCGACAATGTATATCATTTCGCACTCAAAGGTGGCACGTTCCCTCTCAGAACCACGAGCCTTCTTGAGAGAAGCTTCGATTTGCAAAATCTTATACCAAAATCTGTTCTTATTCGGCCAAATTTTTTACCACAACATGGTAGTACTATGACATGACATCCATGCCAAGTTTCATGATTTTCAGACATGCTTTGGATTTACAAGAATTTTAATACCAAGTTTCTCAATGTTCTCGACCGAGCCACGATGCCCAGATGTTTCAATTTTATTCTCATTTCTTGCATGGGACCTAGAAATTCACCTGAGGACACAAATGTGATTTTTTCAACCAACTTTGGTGCACGAGAGCATGTGCTTGTAGTTCAAATTTGAATTATGCACATTAAATGACCAAAAACTCAATTAATGTATAAAAAATGACAAACAAACCCGGAATAATTCCAAAATTTAACAGGGCACTAATGTAGTTCTATGTTGCCTTTGTTAAGAAACTCAAGGGGG
This sequence comes from Triticum urartu, assembly GCF_003073215.2. Taxonomy (NCBI): domain Eukaryota; kingdom Viridiplantae; phylum Streptophyta; class Magnoliopsida; order Poales; family Poaceae; genus Triticum; species Triticum urartu. Next base: position 218,226,428 of record NC_053023.1, on the reverse strand, counting down.
GGGGGGGTAGCGTATATCATTTCACACTCAAAGGTGGCACGTTCCCTCTTAGAACCACGAGCTTCCAAATCGGCCCAATTTTTTACCACAACATGTTAGTGCCATGACATGACACCATGCCAAGTTTCATGATTTCCAGGCGAGTTTTGGATTTACATGAATTTAAAATCAAAGTTTCTCGATGTTCTCGGCCGAGTCATGACACCCAGATGTTTGAATTTCATTCTCATTTCTTCCATGGGACCTAGAAATTCAACCAAGGACATACATGTGATTTTTCAACCCACTTTGGTGCACCAGAGCATGTGCATGCAATTCATATTTAGATTATGCACATTAAAAGTCCAGAAACTCAATTAATGTATAAAAAGGCCAAATGAACCCGATATAATTCCAAAATTTAACAGGGCACTCATATAGTTCTATGTTGCCTCTGTAAATAAAATCTGGGGGGGAGGCAGCATATATCGTTTCACACACAAAGGTGACACGTTCCCTCTTGGAACCACGAGGATTGTTGATAGAATCTCCGGTTTTGCAAGAGGCTTATACCAAAGCTTGTCCCAATTCAGCCAAAAATTATACGTATGAAAACAGGGTTTAGATTATCCCAAACATCTCGCTACCTAGACCAATAATGTACTATGATTTGAATTCAACATAAAATGGATACAAATATTTGAATTGGAGAGGGTATGGTACATGTAGTTCATAGTGAATTATGATTACTGCTATATGTATGTTTTTTGTTATCAAGATAATATTTAAATTATTGTATAACTTGACAACAATCGTATTCAAATAAGGAAAATTGATTCAAATTTAGTCCATATGGTAGACGACAATATATATGTTCACATGGTGGAGTAAAATGTTCATATATGATGGAAGATCAAAATGTACGACTACATCAATTATAAACCGCATGGTCACCCAACGATATATTCGAATTCAACATAACATGGATTCAAAAATTGAAATTCGAGATCATGGCATCTGTAATCATATAAAAAGGGACATTACTCTTTCTTTGGTGGGTATTGATTTGTTTCTTGTTCTCCCGATTTTTTTACATTTTTCTTGTAATTTTTTCAATTGCATCTATAGCAATATAGTAAAAGGGGACATGACTCTCTTGTGTCTTGTATGAATTGTTTTTTTACACGTTAAGTTTGTTCTGCCGAACAAGGAATCCGCACCTTGTTATCCCAAAATTTTCAAGCTCGAGTATCTTTTGTCTCACCTGCTTTGAAACTCCCGCTTCTTCAACCCGCGCCGCGCCTTGTTATCCCGAAATTTGGACGCGCGCGAGAACTCCCTCCTCATCTGAAATCGCTCCCGCAGCCCAAACACGCGAAATCCCCCTTCTACCCCTCAGCCGGAAATGAAGCTCCATGTTGCGGTGTCAAAACCAGTGGGGGTACGCTGGTAACTTACCCTACATTTCGGACAAGCGCGTCCCTAAGCTTGGCTCCCCCCTCCCCCTTCGCCCCCCCATTCGTACACCGAGGCGGCCAAAACCCGCAAAACCCCACACTCCTCCGTCGGCCTCCCGACCGCCGCCCAGCCGGAGACTCTTCCCCGACTATGTCGTCCACCGCAACAACTCGCCGTCCCTCATCCACCGCACTGGATGAGGATTCGTTGTCGATCTTGTCGTCCCGCCGGATTAGCCGCCCCATCCTCCACCTCCAAGGAGCTACCCCAAAGTTCGCCTCATCTATCGCGCCACCTCAATCCCCACAGCGCCGTCTTGACCTGCCCCACCGGAACCACATCACCCTCACCAATTCCTCCGATGAAGCCGAGGCCAACTCGGCGCCACCAAGGAGGTTCTGCACTCACCGTTGCATTTTATCTTTTATTTGATCTCACGGGGCTGCCGGTGCTCGATACCCAGCAGACATGGCGTGTCTCCATTGACGGCACCGTCGTCGGCCACATCATCTATGGCATATCTCCCCCATGTCGTTGCTTCCTCGGTGGCAACTTCCACAACGGCACTAGCTGCAGCTGCTCCGGCTCTCGCTCGTGCTGCGGCTCTGTTCTTGCTATCAGTCGCGCTGCTGCACTGCTCCTGCTTTCGTTTCTGCTGCTGCTCTGCTCTTGCTCTCGCTTGCGCTGCTGCTGCTGTTGCACGACCTCTAGCAGCTACAGGAGTTGTTGCTTTAGCACTTGCTCACGGTGCTACTGTACGACTTGCTCTCTGCTAGTGCGTTCCCTGCTCGAGCGTCTGCTGATTTAGATCACTGCTTCTCTGCTACTAGTGCTCGAACGCCCTAAACATCTATTGCAATGCTCTGTTACTAGTTCAATCAGTTTCGACAGTAAAATTCAGTTTCGATTGTGAAGTTCATTTTCTTCAGTTAAATTCACAGTGAACAGTACTTACAGCATCTGTTGGAGCGGCCGTGGCGCGGCTGATGCGTTTTACATCTAGCACTTTTTGGTGATGTATTTTACATCATCTATTGCAGATGATATTAGGGTCCCACTTCAGATTAACATTGTCTGTCTTGTCTTGCTTCAGCCTCGTTGCCGTACACCTTAGCAGAGCTGCTCCAACGACGGAACCGTCCATCACAGTGGAGCAGTACCCTCAGCGCCGTTTCCAGAGGCCTCGGATCTTCTTCCCAGCCTCCGACAATCACACCAGCATCATCACCATCCTCCACGTCCAACCCAATGATGCTGAGGTCCACAAGGCTATGGCAAAGAGGTTGTACACTCGTCGCATCGCTTTGTTTCTCCATTCCTCTGTTCTTCCAATTCATGTGAGCCAAACACCCAGGTTAACTGAAATCCTATGTTTCCAAATGCTCTGTTTTGCACGTGCATTCCTATCCTATTCCTGTGTTTTTCCTGTCCCTGCGTTTATAGAATCCTCCAATTCTAAGGAGCCCTTACAGATTTACTTCATTTTCAGATAGGCGTCAAAGAAAACTCTGTGTGTTATGTCCTGCTCCTGCCGTGCCGTCATCCACCCCACCTGAGGTGCACTATCGACAGAAGCGTTCACTGCAGCAGAGATCCCCCCTGCAGACTTCCTTTCGCCGCCGCAGATCATCTTCCCCGTTGTCGGCAGCCACGCCAACTGCATTACCATCATCGACTGAACAGATGAACCTGAGGACTACACAGTTCCGGAAGAGAGGTCGCAGTCTTTCGTGTTTGCTTACGTTATACATCGGTTATTATTACCTGCTACTTTATCGTTCAATCTTGAGTTTTGAATTGCCCATGGGTCTCATATCGAGCCAGCAACGAATAGTATCTGTCTACTATCTGGTTCATCTGGGGTCTTCTATGTGGTTCATGTTGGGTGGGCAACAAACAATAGATGATCCATTGTCTATCTTTTTAAACTGAAGCTATAATCTACCTGCTATCATTAGTTTTGGATCCATCCACTCGTTTTCTCCCATCAATCTTGATTTTTGCATGCACACCTTAGGACTTACAAAATCTAACTATTTTTTTATTATGCATGTTAGATATTGTACACAATCATACTGAACATGTAGAGAAAAAGAGAAGACCGTTGCATGCGAATATAATGTCATGCAGACGCCGCTCCATGGTGGGCGAAGTGGCCCCCCTCCTGCATTTCCAGATTGTATTCCAGAGGAAGATAACTATTCAGATGGAGATTCAGAAGGAGCCGACCGTGCCTGTTTACCACCTGAGGTGTTTGCTCTAACCTGGAATGCTGATGTTGGTCATATCATGCATATGGCGCCTTGCATTGCTTACATTATACATCTTATATGTCATCAGCTTAGTTTAGATTTGCTTTGCGTGAATGCCACCTGTTTGGTTTCTATATCATCCTCCCACCATTCCTAAATATTTGTCTTTTTAGAGATTTCAACAAGTGACTACATACAGAACAAAATGAGTGAATCTACACTCTAAAATGTGTCTATATACATCCGTATGTGGTAGTCCATTTGAAAAATCTAAAAAGACAAATATTTAGGAACAGAGGGAGTATATGGGAATTATACAATGCCATCCTCTTTAGCCAGGCACCATATACGTGAATCATGCAATGCCATCCTGTTTAGCCAGTCATCGTATATGTGAATTGTATCATGCCATATTTTTTCCATAATGTACTCCATTTGTCAACAATGTTTATACATTCATCTACTCTTCCTGTGCATCAGCCATTTGAGTCGGTCATGGGAAAATCTGGAGTGAAAACAAGGTCTTCTAAGCAGTCAGTGCTACCTGTCGATGCAGATTTCTTGCTGGTTACAGATAGCTCCTCAGAGGAGGATTCATAGAGAGATGACCAGTCGTATTCCCCCCCCCCCCCGAGGTGCATGCTCTAACTTGGCTGGGTTATATTGCTTATATCATGCATATGGTGTCTTGCATTGCCATGCCATCTGTTTAGATTAGACATGCTTTGTGTGAATGCCTCCTGTTTGCTTTCTATATTAGATATGTGAATTATGCAATGCCATGTTTTTCAGCCAGTTATCATATATGTGAATAATGCACCGCCATGGAGCCATGCATCATATATGTGAATTATCTCATGCCATCTTTTTTTCATTACGTATTCCATTTGTCGACAATTTGTGTATATTGAACTACTCTTCATGTGTATCATCCATTTGAGTCGGTTATGGAAAAATCTAGAGTGAAAACAAGGTCTTCAGAGCAGGCAATGGTACCTGTTGAAGCATATATCTCAATGGTTACAGGGAGCTCCTCAGAGGAGGATTTAGAGACAGATGGCCAGTCCTATATCCCACCTGAGGTGTATGCTCTAAGTTGCAATGTTTATATTTCTCATATGATGCATATGGTGTAATGCATTGCTTAGTTTAGACATCATATGCACAATATTGAATTCTATCTGCTTAGTTTAGAGATCATACATGCGAGTGCCAGCTGCTTAGTATATGAATCAATTATGTCAATTATACCATGCCATCCTGTATACTTAGACAACATGTACGTCAATTATTTCATCCCAACCTATTTTCGAAAGACAATATATAGTTTTGTCATGTCATCCTGTTTAGGTACTCATGATATGTTGAATTATGCCATTATATCCTGTTAAGTTATCCATCATATATCTAAAACTGTGGCATGCTATCCTATTTAGTTAGGCATCATATATGTGAAACTATGTCATGATGTCCTATTTGGTTAGACAACATTGTCGGCGTTCTGGGAACGGGGGTCCCTAGACTTGCCTGCCTGCGGCCTGCGACGTGGCTCAAAGGGGGGCCCAACACGGCCCATCTTCACCAACACAAACCCAAGACCCTCGCGAGGGGCCAAGCCTCGTGGGGCGGACGACGTGGAGCTTCCTCAAGCACGGCCTTGTCAGGCTGGCTCACGAGGAGGCGGAGAGATCAAGGCAGGGTACCTCACGAGGTGGCCGTGACGCAAGCCATGACGACTAAGGGCGCCAGGCGGGTGCCAGCCCGCGCAGCGTCCTCCTTTCCTCTTTGGTGCAAAGGGGGCAAGCGCAACCGCGGAGTACCGAGGCATCAGGCAAAGGTTGCCATTTCGGTGCAGCGAGACCAAGACCAGGAGGGCTACGAGACGGAGGTGATCGTGGAGCCCAAGACGGCGTCATCACCAGAGCTTTGCGCAGGCGAAGACTACTTTTGTCAGGATAGCTGATACTTGTTGTCCCCCTTCAAATTAGCCCGCCATTGTTGGCTCCCTTCCCGCTCGATATTTGGGAAGAGGACCAGGGCCTCTATAAATAGGACCAGCCACCCACAGAGAGAGGGGGTTCGGTCGGGGGGTTCGGTCGGTTGGCCGGGGGCAGAGAGAGAGAAGGTGACTGAACTCCCCTGAGCAGTTCATCGCCCCAGCCAAGAACAGACCCTCGCGAGGCTGTTCTTCCTTGTATTGTTCATCATCATCAGCCCAAGAGGCAATCCACCACACCACACACTGGAGTAGGGTATTACACCACAACGGTGGCCCGAACCAGTATAAACCCTGTGTCTCTTGTGTTGTTCTTTCCTTAGTTTTAGATCCTAGCATGGCGGAAGGGTGCAGGTAGGTAGGAGGCGAAATCTCCGCGCGCACCCCAGTGTTCGAACCTCAAGGGTCTGCCGGAACCCGAAATCCGACATTTGGCGCGCCAGGTAGGGGTGCGCCGGAATTCGTCTTCCACCGCCCCGTTCTCCTCTGACCATCACGCCCATGTCTGACGCTCGTCGGGCCCGTGCCGAGCGCCAGGCCGCACTCGCTTCCCGCGTCGCCCAGACGGCCCCTGTCGGCGGGCATCCACGCCGTTCCCCGTCACCTGCCGTCAACGCCGCCACCGGCCCGGCGGGGGATGAGCGGCAAGCATCGTCCCAGCATCCGTCCGTGCGGCAAGACGGCCGCACCGCAACTCCCTCGCTCACACCAGCTTGTTCTTCGTCCCGCGCGCTCCGCGCGCCCATGGAGGCTCGGGCTGCACTCATCGCGGCAAATGAGCTCCTGCGCTACCGTCCCATCGACGACGTCTATGAAGAATGGCTCGACCGCATCGCCGAGCTCGTCCGCGCCGCTGGGGGCTCTCCTGCGCCGTCTGTTCCACTGCACCGCACCCCGCCCCGCGCGGGCGACGAGGCTCCGGCGGCGCCCCGGCCGCCTCCTCCTCAAGAAGATGCCATGGATCCAAGGCGCGTGGCCCCTGGGCGGAACCCGCTCCGTCAGGTGCCAGCGCGGCAAGAACAGAGCTGCCAAGAAGTCCCTCGCCCGCAAGAAGCTGCCCGGGCGCTCCCTGCTCCAACACGTCGCGACCATGCTCCTGCTCCCGCGCGTCAAGACCCCGCGCTGCTCCCAGCTGCTGCGCCTGTGGACATGCAAGACCAGGCTCTCCGTCACCCAAGGCCTCCCGTGGCCACAACAGGCTGCCGTGCCTACACCATCGAACTACGCAGCGTCGCGTGGCCCGGCAAGTTCAAGCCAGACTTGCCTCCTCGCTACGACGGCACGGCTGACCCTGCAGAGTTCCTCCAGCTCTACGAGCTGGGCATCGAAGCTGCCAACGGAGACGAGAAGGTCACGGCGAACTGGTTCCCCATGGCACTCAAGGACGGGGCCCGCACCTGGCTCCTGAACTTGGCTCCAGGCACAATCTCCTCCTGGGATGAGATGTGCACCCGCTTCATTGCCAACTTCCAAGGCACTCGCGACCGGCCACCCGTCGTGTGCGACATGCGCCGCATCAAGCAACAACCCGGGGAGACCCTACAGAAGTACATCCAGCGCTTCAACAACGCACGCCTCAAGATTCCCAAGGTGGCTGAGGAGGCCATCATCTCGGCCTTCTCCAACGGCGTGCGCGACGTCAAGATGAAGGAGGAGCTGGCGATGCATTAAGACCTATGCACTTCCTTGGAGCTGTTCAACTTGGCAAACAAGTGCGCCAGGGCTGAGGAAGGGCGTCTCTCCCTCCTCGAGCTGCCCGCCGCAGACCCAGAAGAGAAGAAGCCCAAGGCCAAGGATGTGAAGCGCAAGGGGGCTGCCGTGCTCGCGGTAGAACCAGACACCAAGCGGGGCAGAGATCAGCCCGAACCTTCCAAGGGCATCCGGTAATGTGTGTACCACGACCTCCACACCCACAACACCAACGAATGTCAAGAACTCCGAGCCGTGCGTGAAGGAAGGATCGGCCGTCGCCTCGACCGCGGTCACCGGGGCTACGGTCGAGGAGGAGGAAGGAACGCAGGATGCTGGGAAGACCATGGCCCGCGCCAAGGGTGGCGCGACCAACCTCTCGAGGATCGCTGGCAAGACCCGCCTCGCGAGAGAGGATGGAGGGATCAGCCGCACGAGGGAGATTGGAGGGATCAGCCTCGCGAGGATCGCCCGCAAGGCAACGCAGGCCTCCCACCGCTGCCGCCACAGCCAAGGAGAAATGAGGACCGCCACCAGGATGAGGAGGCTGGGGGCTTCCAGGAGCCGCGCGCGATCGCCTGCATCTTGGGCGGAGCACAAGCCCCCGCCTCTCAGCGCATCTTCAAGCAGTTCGCCCGCGAAGTGAATGCAGTCCTCCCCAGGCTCGAAGCCACACGCCCCCTCAAGCGGTCAGCGTGCGCCATCACGTTCAGCTCAGCAGATCAGCTCAAGTGTGTGGCTACAGCCAGAGTCCTCCCGATGCTTTGTTCCCCAATCATCAGCAACGTGGTGGTCACCAAGACCCTCATCGATGGAGGGGCAGGGCTCAACGTCCTGTCCATGGAGACGTTCAACAACCTCCAAGTGCCCTACAGCCAGCTTCAGCCAACCAAGCCTTTCTCCGGTATCACCGACGGCTCCACGGTCCCGATTGGGCAGGTCCGCTTCCCTGTCACCTTCGGGGCACGCGACAACTACCGCACCGAGCTCATCGACTTCGATGTCGCCCACATTCGCCTACCGTACAACACCATCCTTGGGTACCCAGCGCTGGCCAAGTTCATGGCCGTAACTCACCACTGCTACAACGTCCTCAAGATGCCAGGAAGCGGCGGAGTCATCACGGTGCCGTGTGAAGAGAAGGACGCGGTGTGTTCCCTGGAACGAGCCTTTCAGGCCGCATCACTAAAAGACCCGGATCGCGGAAGCAGGAGGCTTCCCGAGGCCGCCCCCAAGAAGAAGAAGACATTGTCCGGCCCAGCCCCTAAGGAGGCAGGCCCCTCTGGGCCCGCGCCTGCCCAGGGGGAACCTCCCTCCATCGCATAGGAAAGCGCGCCCGGCGCCCTCCTCAGGCAGGGCTCGGGGGCTCTCCCCTGGAGGGTCACCGACCTAGCTAGGGTCACGAGGGAGGCGCTTGGGCACCACCTGGAGGCGTGTTTTGAAGCACGTTTCCCTCGAGAAGGAGCAAGGCAAGGAGATCCAGACCCTTAGGAGTTCGTCTGCATGGCCATTCAGGAGCTACAGGAGTCAAGAGTCATGAAAGGCGGCCGCCGCCTGCCAGCAGTGGCTCCCCATCCAGGCGAGGATGGAGGGCTGCGCGTCTGCATCGATGTACCAGGGCTCAACCAAGTCGCCTCCCTAGAGCGCCTTTGGCCCTCGCGAGAGGGGCGCTGCGGAGGTCCACCCCACAGCTACGTTCGCATACCTTACGGCTTGCCGAGCGCGGCTGACATGTACCAGCGCCTCATGAGGGGCATTGCGGAGGCACGAGAGGCCAGGCGATCCGCAGCCCTGGCAGAGATGGAGATGGCCCACGAGGAGCCGCCAGCGCCTCAGAAGCCTCCCGAGGCCCCTGGGCCTGGGGGCTCGTGAGGATCGGCTCCCGCAGCCCACCGAGTCTGCTACACCAACACTCCTTCGTCCTCCACATCATCAGGTGACATCTCTCTAGTTTCACTTCCAACTGGGAGTGCCCCCCAGGGCTGCATTATTCCCAGGCCGCGGGGGTCCGTCCCTACTGCGTGTATCCCTTTTTATTCTATGTTGTCAACTTACCTTGTTGGGGGCGCCCCTCAGGCCGCATGATCCCCAAGCCGCTCGGGCCAGGCCTAGTGGCATGTATCCCATTTGCATTTATTTCTGATTATGCGTTAAACCCACCATGCATGATTATTCGATGCCGGTCCACGGCACCTCTTCTTCTCCATGCCGACCACTTGCATGTTAAAGGGGGGGTACCTGAGCATCGCGACTCAGGGCTATTACTGGCTCTCCAGCCCTCACCCTCTAGCCTTGTCCATGGCATCGCGACCTGGCATACCAGCGACAGCTGAGACCAGCTCGAGGGCCGGGACCCGAGGACGTAGAGTGCAGGCATCTAACCAAATTTGCAGGGACACATCACAAGATAAGAACCAGTGCCAGGCGCAACCCGCCTAGAGGTAGGGCCCCGTGAGTCCCGCGCTGGCTCACGGGTGCCCAGATACACCTCGCCAGGCCCTACCGTGCCAGCCACGTGTCAGGGCGGGGCTGTACACGCCCCGGGGGCTCCTCCCAGAGGGGGGCCCCCTCCCACGTACCAGTGGAAGCACCATGCTCCGTGCTGGCTGACGACACTGCCGAGGAGTGGCTATGCCCGTACACATACGGTAGCACCATGCTCCGCGCTGGTGATAAACAACTGAGGGTGGCCCCCAGGCCGCATCAACCTCAGGGAGCCCAGAGCTCAGTGTCTAGCCTCATCGTAACGCCTCCCCTCGGGAGCCGCGCGAGGGGGCTGGGCACGGGGGTTGCGCCTGGGTCACACCCAGACGCACGCCGCCCAGCCAGGTCCCCCCGGGCCTGGTTCGTCGCGCGTCTCTCCCCGAGCGGAGCCAAGGTACGAAGGCCATTTGAGCGTCAAGGGGGACTCCTGAGCATCGCGACTCAAGAGCCTAACTGGTCACGTAGCCCCTCACTCCGTGGCCCCATCCTGGTTTCTGGTCGGGACCATCGCTGGGTGAGGCACGCGCGCGGCCGGGCTCTGTAGACGTAGAACGGTAGATCCACCCACATCATACCTCCCTACTTGCTGTTCGTGCGCTAAGGGGGACTCCTGAGCATCGCGACTCAGGAGCCTAACTGGTCATGTAGCCCCTCACTCCGTGGCTCCGTCCTGGTTTCCGGTCGGGACCATCGCTGGGTGAGGCACGCGCGCGGCCGGGCTCTGCAGACGTAGAACGGTAGATCCACCCACATCATACCTCCCTACTTGTTGTTCATGCGCCAAGGGGGACTCCTGAGCATCGCGACTTAGGAGCCTAACTTGTCACGTAGCCCCTCACTCCTTGGTCCCGTCCTGGTTTCCGGTCGGGACTATTGCTGGGTGAGGTACGCGCGGGGCCGGGCTCTGCCGGCGTAGAACATAAGCAAGTAGGAAGGAAAAGCGCAAATTTCATGGAATTCAAAAGAAAATATTATAGTCCACACTGTTATCTCGACGCGCAACGCAAGTTTAAACGCCTCCCCGAGGCATGATACATGTGCAGGAACTAAAAGCAGGACATGAGCCACGACGGAGTCACTTATCGGCGGTGGAGCAGTGCGGATCGGGTTCGCCTCACGGAGCAGCGGGGTCGGCAGCGCCTTGCTCCGGCTTGGTGCTGAAGGCCCGGAACTTCCCCAGCAGACCCTCCGCGCGACCCTTCGCGGCCTCGGCAGCGGCAGCGGCACGCTCACCACTCACTGGCTCCAGCAGGCCGTCGAGGTCGACACCGGGATCGCGAAGGTAGATGTGGGTGAGGACCCGCGTCAGCGCTGCAGAAGACAAGACACGCGCCTCAGCCTCGGCCGTGGGGCCAAGGCCAAGGGCGACATCTTCAAGAGCATGAACCAGAAAGGGGAGCAAAAGCGAGAGGGGAGAGACACACGAGGACCTCGCCAAGCAACCTCGCGCCTGCCGATGCACGGACCCGGCGACACACCAGAGAGCGGCCCCTGATCCTCGAGATAAGTCATCGCCCGGAAGCGCCAGCTACCGTGGCACCATCCCCGCACCTAATGCTATCCCATGTTAGCGACGCCGCTCTCCTTTCTCACCAAACGACGGCTGCTTGGGCGCCAAAGGGGACCTCCTGAGCATCGCGACTCAGGGGCTCTTACTGGACTCCGGGTCGTTCACCTCCTGGCCTTGACCACGGCATCGCGACCTGGCATACCAGCGACGGCTGAAGCCGCCTTGGGACTGGGACCTGTCGGCGCAGAGCACGCAGCCCTCGTGAGGTTCGAAAGGGAGGACTGAGCTAAGATGGAATGAGCAACTCGCGCAATTCTACGACAAGGTTTATATATACAAGACATGATCACAGGCACCTTACAAGCCCCTATGGGACGCGTTTTTGATTCCTCGCAGGGAACGGATCCTGAAGGGACACAAACTACGCGCGTCCCTGCAAAAGACGCCATCACCAATAGTGGGTCGTCAAGCACCGACGCCAACCCCATCCAGATCAGAGTCGGCGGTGGCCTAACGAGCCCGCCCTGCTCCCGGAGCGGCACCGGCTCGGGGGCTCGTAGCTGTCGTCGCTCGTCTCCGGAGTCGCGAAGAGCTCGCCGGAGTTGCTGGAACCTCCAGCGTCTCCACCGCCTGAGGAGCCTCCAAGGGAGCGAGTGGCGAGCCCAGTCCTTGTCGCAGCAGGGCCCTGGCCACCTTCCCCGGGGCAGCACTCCAGCCGGCGCCCGCTCACATCGAAGACCTTGAGGAGCATCACCGAAGCACCGTCATAGTCCAAGTGGACCACAAAGACACCCCTTGTCCTGCAAACCCGGGCAATCTCCCTCCAGCCCCGAGTCATGTAGACCTCGCCCGGAGCAACGACCGCGACCTCTGCCTCGGTCGCGAGGGTGCTGCAGCCGGCGTGCTGCAGCCAGAGCTCCAGGGGCTCCCCCTGCGGGGTGATGGAGGCGAAGAAGGGAGGAAGGTGGATCCAAGACTGAAGAGGAATGGCGACATGGAGCACGAACTCTTGGGAGGAGCCCTCGGTGTGGACCCCAGGGGGAACGACCCACACCTTCGTGACCCGTCGGCACCGACGGCGGCGCCGCCCGTGGCGGTCAGCATCAGCTCCTCCGGGGCCCTCGACGTGGGCATACAATGGAAGCGGGAACCCCGGCGGCGCCCGCTCGCGCAAAGGCCTAGACACCACCCGAAGGGCCCCCTCGTCCGGGCCACGGGGGATGAGCCGTTTCTTCGGCGGGAGTCGGTCTGGCCCCTCTCGGTGAGCCTTTCCCTTCTCTGCCATCGAGAACCAGCAGATCGGAGCCATCGCGGCAAGACAGAGCAAGGATCGGGAAGAAGGAGAAGCAAGGAGGGATGGACTGGAAGGGCGCGAGCCGTTTCGTACTTATGGCCGGTGAAGGCCAACTACCGACCTCCACGATCGCAGGTAATCATGACCCGTTTTCGCATGCAGGGACTTGTCCAATCCGTGTAGTTGCCGAGGCGTCGTGGGGAAGTGGAGACGCCCACGTCCAATCAACCGCCACGCGGCGCCCAAGGCCGCAGGCTGTTAGGGCCCGCAGCGCTTCGCTCTTGCCCTTCCACCTCCCTGGCCGGCCAAGTCCGGGCGCGCCTTGGGCCCGGGGGCTACTGTCGGTGTTCTGGGAACGGGGGTCCCCAGACTTGCCTGCCTGCGGCCTGCGGCATGGCTCAAAGGGGGGCCCACCACGGCCCATCTTCACCAACACAAACCCAAGACCCTCGCGAGGGGCCAAGCCTTGCGGGGCAGACGACGCGGAGCTTCCTCAGGCACGGCCTCGTTAGGCTGGCTCAAGAGGAGGCGGAGAGATCAAGGCAGGGTACCTCACGAGGTTCCCGTGACGCAAGCCATGACGACTCAGGGTGCCAGGCGGGTGCCAGCCCACGCAGCGTCCTCCTTTCCTCTTTGGTGCAAAGGGGGCAAGCGTAGCCGCGGAGTACCGAGGCATCAAGCAAAGGTTGCCATTTCGGTGCAACGAGACCAAGACCAGGAGGGCTACGAGACGGAGGTCATCGTGGAGCCCAAGACGGCGTCATCACCAGAGCTTTGCGTAGGCGAAGACTACTTTTGTCAGGATAGCTGATACTTATTGTCCCCCTTCAAATTAGCCTGCCATTGTTCGCTCCCTTCCCGCTCGATATTTGGGAAGAGGACCAGGGCCTCTATAAATAGGATCAGCCACCCACAGAGAGAGGGGGTTCGGTCGGGGGGTTCGGTCGGTTGGCCGGGGGCAGAGAGAGAGAGAAGGTGACTGAACTCCCCTGAGCAGTTCATCGCCCCAGCCAAGAACAGACCCTCGTGAGGCTGTTCTTCCTTGTATTGTTCATCATCATCAGCCCAAGAGGCAATCCACCACACAACACACTGGAGTAGGGTATTACACCACAACGGTGGCCCGAACCAGTATAAACCATGTGTCCCTTGTGTTGTTCTTTCCTTAGTTTTAGATCCTAGCATGGCGGAGGGGTGCAGGTAGGTAGGAGGCGAAATCTCCGCGCGCACCCCAGTGTTCGAACCTCAAGGGTCTGCTGGAACCCGAAATCCGACAAACATATATGTGAATTACCACATCTGTCTATCATACAATGTCTGTACGTTCAATTTCTTTTCTTGTTTATCAACCATTTGAATTTGAGGGGTGATGGCAGTATCTAAGGGAGCAAAAACCCGTTCTTCACAAAAGACGGTGCTACCCGTTGATGCAGATAGAACCATGGTTGTACTGGCCCGCAAACTAGCCCCACCACACATAATCGAGACTCTTCCAGATTGCACACTTACACCGTTGGGCAGAGAACCAGCTACAACCCTTCTAACCGCAACCCCAGTGGATAGTAACCCACTTATAGTTGACAAAGCACCATGTCCACCACAGAGTACCCCCACACGAGCAGTTTGTAAAGCTACTGCAGTGCCCAAAGCACGAAGACCACCACAGTTAACCCAAACTCCACGTTTAAAGCAGAAGAGCAACTGTTCTCAAGTAAGATTCCATAGCTATGGTCCATACTCCTTTGCTATTGCATCACTGTATTTACTCGTTTGAAGGATCCAATTGAAACTCCAATGGCGCAACAGGTATGTTTTAAACCTATTTTTTAACTGGATTGCTGTTCTAACTTCTTGCTCTATGTTGATTTCAGTTTAAGTTGTATAAACAGTTATGTTCTCATGTGATGCACATTACAAGTGCTGCCAATGCTGTGTAGTTTCTCACACTTATATTTTGTCTATGCTGCTGTGTCTTAAAAATATAAGAGTTGAACTATGTCTCTATCTTGATTAGGGAACATAAACTAGAATGATATGGACAATACAGTGACCATAGTACATAGAAATATGTTTGTTTCATGCTGTTATCATGTCCACCTTACTACTGAACCGGTTTAGCAAAATGAGTTTCGTATACTACAAGCTAAACCTGTGATGTGTCTGCTTCTTTCTCTTGTAGTATGCAAACAGAATATTGGAGAAGAGCACCCCACTATGCAATGGTAGAGAAAGTAATGCAGATAAGGTTCAAGATAGTGAGACAACCCTGTTGGTCTCCAAGAAAGGTGATAAAAATGATCTTGTAGACAGTGAGAAAACCCCATAGTCCTGCGTTGATGTAGTGTTCGAGTTACTGGACAGTACCGCTGGCACAAGCTCTTCGAACTCGCTACCTGAATCACTTCGGCTTCTTCAGTCTCAGCTACAAGCTAAAAGGCATCAGTCAGCTGTGCTGCGGCAAGAAGCCGAAGGACTGAGGAAGTCCGTGTAGAATTCAGATGCGTACTTTCTTGTGCAACAGCAAGCGCTGGAGGATTTAAGCACCAAACAAGAGAAAGTTAATAAGCTTGCTAAGCATCTTGCCAGCATTATGGGTACCCAGGATATTGTTTCTTGAACTCTTCTGAAGTGGTTTCAGTTCTTGACTTGTTTTGCTGCGGCGTTTATATGCTGCTTTGTTCCCTATATTTGCACTGGTGGCGAACTTTGATGCCCAGTGGATGTAATATGTGTAATAGCCGTGATAGCCTAGCATAAGTTGCTTGCTTATTTATTTCCTTGTTGTCTTCTTTATTTGTTTGCTTGTAGTCAGTGTATTTCTTTTTCCGCGGTTTGCTAGTGGCTGCAATAACCTATTTTTTAAAACTAGGCCACAATAACCATGGGCTAATATTTACTGTAGTGACAATGGGCCTCCTACGGGCCGTAGAAATAGTGGGCCTTCTACGGGCCGTAGAAACAGTAGGCCTTCTACAGGCCGTAGAAACAATGGGCTTTCTACAGGCCGTAGTAACAATGGGCCTTCTATGGGTCGTATCATCAATGGGCCTTATACGGGCCGTATGATCGATTGGCCAAACATGGGCCAATAACAAGCCGCATTATGGCCGTAAACGGGATAGAGTTGGAATCGTCCGTTCATGGGCCAACCATAACGGGCCATCGTTAATAGGTCGTATTTGATGATGCTATGAAAACGGCCCAACGTATTAACAGACCACAAACGGGCCGACTGTAACCACGGGCTGAATTTGGCCCACAAGCAGAAAATGACAGTAACGGGCCGTAAGTAAACGAATGCTGGAAATGAGCCCAAGAATAAATGGGCTTTGAGAAGGCTGAAAGATAACATGGGCTGGAAACGGCCCAACGGAATAACGGGCCGTTAATGGGTATAAAGTGATACACTATTCATTACGGGCCAGTTTCACCACGGGCCATTAATGGGTGTAAAGTGATACACTATTCATTACGGGCCAGTTCCACCACAGGCCGTTAATGGGTGTAAAGTGATACACTGTTCATTACGGGCCAGTTTCACCACGGGCCGTTAATAGGCCAAGAGTTACATAGGGCCTCATCTGGGCCGGAAGACTCATGGGACAGAAGTGAAAACGGGATGGAATCATATTGGATGGCCCACTAATTCGGATAGGGCGTAACGCGCCCTGGGTTAGCGGGTTGTAAATGGGCTATATGTGAACAGGCCGTTAACAGGCTTTCCATGGGCCGGCCCGCCACCTTTTGACCAAGTCAAACGGGCCGGCCTTTTCACAGGAATGGGCCTCTGTTGGGCCGTGCCACGTGTCGACGTATCATAGGCGCCTTCTGTCCAATGAGTGGATGATATATGTCCCAATGATGAGCCGACACGTGTTTCCTCCAGCCAATGATGATTTTACACGTGGAAAATCCCCATTGGTCGGGCTGTTAATGGGTTATCGGATCCAAAACCCGACCCGATAGCTTAACGGCGTTCCGTTACGGTGGATGCCACGTGTCGGTCACCCTTGACCAAAGCACTTCTGTGACGCACGATTTATCGTCATGGAAGTACACACTTCCGTGATGATAATTTTGGTAATGTCATGGAACACTTCTATGACAACACATGTATGACTATCTTGATTTTGTCATAAAATCGTCATGGATGTACATGCATGACAAAAAACGCGACCTACTGTGACAAACACGTATCATCACGAAAGTGTATTTTTTGTAGTGGGAGCATGCGTGTAGTACTTTGTTTCGATAACTAATAGATTTTTGCAACAAGTATGCGAGTTCTTTATGACTAATGTTGAGTCCATGGATTATACGCACTCTCACCCTTCCACCATTGCTAGCCTCTCTAGTACCGCGCAACTTTCGCCGGTACCATAAACCAACCATATACTTTCCTCAAAACAGCCACCATACCTACCTATTATGGCATTTCCATAGCCATTCCGAGATATATTGCCATGGAACCTACCACCATTCCATTTATTATGACACGCTTCATCATTGTCATATTGCTTTGCATGATCATGTAGTTTATATCGTAATTGTGGCAAAGCCACCTTCATAATTCTTTCATACATGTCACTCATGAGTCATTGCACATCCCGGTACACCGCCGGAGGCATTCACATAGAATCATATTTTGTTCTAAGTATCGAGTTGTAATTCTTGAGTTGTAAGTAAATAAAAGTGTGATGATCATCATTATTAGAGCATTGTCCCAAGTAAGGAAAGGATGATGGTGACTATGATTCCCCCACAAGTCGGGATGAGACTCCGGACGAAAATAAAAAGGAAAAAAAGAGGCCTTAAAAAATAAGAGAAAAAGGCCCAAATAAAAAATAAAAAATGAGAGAAAAAGAGAGAAGGGACAATGTTACTATCCTTTTACCACACTTGTGCTTCAAAGTAGCACCGTGATCTTCATGATAGATAGTCTCCTATGTTGTCACTTTCATATACTATTGGGAATTTCATATTATAGAACTTGGCTTGTATATTCCAATGATGGGCTTCCTCAAAATGCCCTAGGTCTTCATGAGCAAGCGAGTTAGATGCACACCCACTTAGTTTCTTTTGTTGAGCTTTCGTACACTTATAGCTCTAGTGCATCCGTTGCATGGCAATCCCTACTCACTCACATTGATATCTATTGATGGCCATCTCCATAGCCCGTTGATACGCCTAGTTGATGTGAGACTATCTTCTCCTTTTTGTCTTCACCTCAACCACCATTCTATTCCACCTATAGTGCTATATCCATGGCTCACGCTCATATATTGCGTGAAGATTGAAAAAGTATGAGAACATCAAAAGTATGAAACAATTGATTGGCTTGTCATTGGGGTTGTGCATGATTTAAATATTTTGTGTGGTGAAGATGGAGCATAGCTAGACTATATGATTTTGTAGGGATAACTTTCATTGGCCATGTTATTTTGAGAAGACATGATTGCTTTATTAGTATGCTTGAAGTATTATAATTTTTATGTCAATATTAAAATTTTGTATTGAATCTTTCGGATCTGAACATTCATGCCACAATAAAGAAAATTACATTGAGAATTATGCTAGGTAGCATTCCACATCAAAAATTCTATTTTTATCATTTACCTACTCGAGGACGAGCATGAATTAAGCTTGGGGATGCTTGATACGTCTCCAACGTATCTATAATTTTTTATTGTTCCATGCTATTATATTATCTATTTTCGATGTTTAATCGGTTTTAATTTACCTTTTTATATTATTTTTGGGACTAATCTACTAACCAAAGGCCCAGTGCAAATTGCTAGGTTTTTTCCTATTTCAGTGTTTCGCAGAAAAGGAATGTCAAATGGAATCCAAATAGAATGAAACCTTCGGGAGAGTTATTTTTGGAACAAACATGATCCACGAGACTTGGAGAGGCTGTCAAGAAAGAAGCAAGGAGGCCACGAGGCAGGGGGCGCGCCCCCACCCTCGTGGGCCCTCACAGCTCCACCGACGTACTTCTTCCTCCTATATATACCCATATACCCCAAAAATATCCAGGAGCACCACAAAACCCTATTTCCACCGCCACAACCTTCTGTACCCGTGAGATCCCATCTTGGGGCCTTTTTCGGCGCTCCGCCGGAGGGGGAATCGATCACGAAGGGCTTCTACATCAACACCATAGCCTCTCCGATGATATGTGAGTAGTTTACCACAGACCTTTGGGTCCATAGTTATTAGCTAGATGGCTTCTTCTCTCTCTTTGGATCTCAATACAAAGTTCTCCTTGATTCTCTTGGAGATCTATTCGATGTAATTCTTTTTGCAGTGTGTTTGTCGAGATCCAATGAATTGTGGGTTTATGATCAAGATTATCTATGAACAATATTTGATTCTTCTTTGAAATCTTTTATGCATGATTTAAATATCTTTGCAAGTCTCTTCGAATTATCAGTTTGGCTAGGCCTACTAGATTGATCGTTCTTGCAATGGGAGAAGTGCTTAGCTTTGGGTTCAATCTTGCGGTGTCCTTTCCCAGTGACAACAGGGGCAGCAAGGCACGTATTGTATTGTTGCCATCGAGGATAAAAAGATGGGGTTTATATCATATTGCTTGAGTTTATCCCTTTACATCATGTCATCTTGCCTAATGCATTACTCTGTTCTTATTAACTTAATACTCTAGATGCATGCTGGATAGCGATTGATGTGTGGAGTAATAGTAGTAGATGCAAAATCATTTCGTTCTACTTGTCGCGGATGTGATGCCTATATACATGATCATGCCTAGATATTCTCACAACTATGCGCTTTTCTATCAATTGCTCGACAGTAATTTGTTCACCCACCGTAGAAATTGCTATCTTGAGAGAAGCCACTAGTGAAACCTAAGCCCCTCGGGTCTATCTTCCATCATATTATTTTCCTATCAATTTGCTATTCATATTTGGCAATCTTTATTTTTCAATCTATACAACAAAAACACCAAAATATTTATCTTATTATCTCTATCAGACCTCACTCTCGTAAGTGACCGTGAAGGGATTGACAACCCCTTTATCGCATTGGTTGCGAGGTTCTTGTTTGTTTGTGCAGGTACTAGGTGACTTGTGTGCTATCTCCTACTGGATTGATACCTTGGTTCTCAAAACTGAGGGAAATACTTAGGCTACTGTGTTGCATCACCCTTTCCTCTTCAAGGGAAAACCAACGTAAGCTTAAGAGGTAGGAATTACATCTTGTAGTTGATTACTATATGGTTTACTTGGTGGAATATTATATGTTCAGATCCAATATGCTATTTGATACCCCTTTGATCTTGAGCATGATTATTATTTTTGAGTAGTTACCTTTGTTCTTGAGGTCACGGGAGAAATAATGTTGCAAGTAATCATGTGAATTTGATATGTGTTCGATATTCTGATAGTATGTATTTTGTGATTCCCTTAGTGGTGTCATGTGAACGTCGGCTACATGACACTTCACCATATTTGGGCCTAAGGGAATTCATTGTGGAGTAGCAATTAGATGATGGGTTGCGAGAGTGACAGAAGCTTAAACCCCAGTTTATGCGCTATTCCGTAAGGGACCGATTGGATCCAAAAGTTTAATGCTATGGTTAGAATTTATTCTTAATACTTCTCTCATAGTTGCGGATACTTGTGGGAGAGTTAATAAAATGTAGGAGGTTTGTTCAAGTAAGAACAACACCTAAGCACTGGTCCGCCCACATATCAAATTATAAAAGTAGCGAACACAAATTAAACCAACATGATGAAAGTGACTAGATGAAATTGCCGTGTACCCTCAAGAATGCTTTGCTTATCATAAGAGACCATTTTGGCCTGTACTTTGCCTCAAAAGGATTGCACTACCTTGCTGCACTTGTGTTACTCTTATCGTTACCTGCTGGTTACAAATTATCTTGCTATCAAACTACTCTGCTACTTACAATTTCAGCACTTGCAAACATTACCTTACTGGAAACTACTTGTCATTTCCTTCTGCTCCTCGTTGGGTTTGACACTCGTACTTGTCGAAAAGTGCTACAATTGATCCCCTATACTTGTGGGTCATCACGCTCCAGCTCCCGCGTCCGCTCCACTCCGGCCTGGGCGAAGGCCTGGATCCTGTCCGTGCCCCCTCGAAGGCGCTGGCTCACGGCGGCGATCACCGCCTCCTCCTAGGTCAAGAGCCCGAAGAAGACCTCACTAGGACCAGCCTAAGTAGGCTGCAACTCAACTCCCCCCTGGCCTAGGCTCCAGGGCATATTCGCCGCTAACCATCTCCTCTACGGTCGACACCCTCTCTGGCACTCTCTTCGGCACGATGGCCGAAGTCGCCTGCGGCGCTGCGACCGGCAGTGCTCCTCCCGGCGCCGTCCGTGACGCCTCCATCCGCGGCGCCTCCCTCAAAATGGCGTCACCGCCCCCTCCCTCGTCCTTCACCCGCTTGACCACGTCGGTTCACGGTGGAGTGTCGTCATCAACCTCCACGACCTCCTGGTCGAGGTCCACCACCTCCGCGTGGCCGCCCCGGCCGCGCTAACCCTGCGATGGCGCCATGAAGACCTTCGCCGCGGGCTCCATGCCCGCCGACATCTCAGGCCACACTGACCCCTTGCCGATCCACGCCTACGCCGCTGCGGCGCTGACCCATGCCCGTTCCAGTCCCACCGGGCTAGACCCTCGGTGTCGGCCGGGTCCACGCCAAGATTCGGGTCAACCATCTCCTCATCCTCATCGATGGCGCTGGTCTGGGTCTTCCGAAACACGACGCCCCCACTGAACGCGGCATCCACCGCTGCCAGTGCTAGCGAGATCGGCGACCTGAAGCTCGACATAGTAAACAAGCAAGAACTAAGGGAAGCCGCTTGGTGAATCAAATTCAACGGAAAGAGAACTCACCCGGGAAACAACTGGACGGTGGGTATTGTCAGCATCGCCTGCGGAGCGCGACGCTTCCTCTTGGCGGGCGGCTTCATCCTGGCCGCAGGGTCCGCCACGCGCTTCATGGCCTGACCTCGGGGCGCCACGTCACCCCTCCCATGCGGCTGGCTTGCGGCCCCCGACCCCGAGAGGACCCGGCTCCAGCCGCGTTGCCACCTCCTCCACTCAGCGCCATTGCACCAACAATCTGCGTCAAAAATCCCCACGCCTCCTCGCGACCGGCACCTCAAGAAATAAAGAATGTCGATGCTTACCCGCACTGCACCCCACGCCGGCGTCGACGTCCGCCTCCTCCGCCTCTTCGCCCTGGGCCACGGGCTCCTCCGGGCCGGCCCGCACCACCTGCACCAGTGCCCGGTCATATGGGTGCTGGATGGCATTCAGGAGCACCTCCCGTGTCGCGTCAGGACGAACAAGAATATGAGCGGCGACAAACTGCAGAGACCAAGGACTGACCGCTGGTGCCAGGTTCGCTTGGCTGTACGGGGGCTTCCCAAACTCCCAATCCTCCTTCAGCCCAGCCTTGGAGATATCGTTGACCCAGCGGGCGATCTGGTCGGCTCCCAGGCATAGGTTCGACATCCGGTTGGGTCCTGAAGACCAGCCATCGGGCCGATGATGTGGATGTGCTGCTGCAGTGGTAGCACCCAACGCTTGATGAAGGCGGCGATGAGGTCGGTGCCGGTGAGCCCCTCTCGCTCCTTCATCTCCGTAACCTGCTGGCATTAGTTGAGCACCTCCCGCGATGGGTGCCTGGGGAAGTAGTTACAGTTCTGCTTCCCCTGTGGCGTCCCGTCGACGAAGGGCGGCAAGTTGATGTGGTCCGCGCTGAGGTTGCGGACGTAGAAGGAGTTCTGCCACTTCTTGGCAGAATCCTCTAGCGGTATTTTGGGGCAGACCCCGCTCGTCCATTTGCAAATGATGGCGGCCCCGTAGGAGGACATCTCCCCAGCCTTCAGGCCCTGTTGCTTCAAAGCGAAGAGGCACACCCAGAGGTCGATCGAGGGTTCGACCCCCAGGCACCCCTCGCACAGGGTGACGAAGACGGAGAGCTGCAAGATGGCATTCGTGCCAAGATGATGGGGTTGGATCCCGAAGAACTCTAGGAAGGTGCAGAAGAAGTGGCTCGTGGGGAGGCCAAACCCGCACTTGAAGTGTGGGTAGAAGACCACGCGCTCCGTCCCCTCCGGCCGTGGCTCCTGCTCGCCCTCCGGCAGGCGCACAGCGACCTCCGTTTCCCTCGGCAAGGGCCTGGTGGAGCGAAGGTACGTGACGTCCTCGTCGGTGATGGAAGAGCCCATCCACGAGCCGCACGGGAGCGCCATCGGCAAGGCGAAACGAGGAAAGAAAGGGAAGAGAAGATGTGAGGTGAAGCTCTTCTCAAAGGACGACGGAGCGTAGCAGCGCGTGGCAGTCGCAAGAGCAGAAGGAGGACGAAGAGGTAGGGGAGTGCGGGCGAGAATGATTTCTGCCGCCCCCTTCCCCCCAATTTATAAGGCACGGCTCGAAACGTGGGGAAGTGGGATCATTTGCGCTCACCCTTCCCACTTCCCCGCAATAAGTGCGCACATACCGCACGTAATAACTTCCTCGAGAATGGCAACCGACTCACGGACACTGCAGTAAATCCGCCCGCGTGGGCCGAGGGCGCGTAGTGGCGGGCCCCAACCCGTCGCCCTGTCCCATCGCACGAGTGGCCTGTCAAGCTCCTTCGGCTCCCGAGCGCCACGTGGTGCCCGTGGAGAGCCCAAAAGGCCGCCTCAAGATTCGGCGGACTCCTCGGTTTCCCTCCCGCAATGGGATGCCGCGATCCGGCTTCCGGAAGCTGGCACACAGTGGGTGTTGCCAGACCTGGCAGTCACAACCTCGCCTCCTTAGGGGGTAAACTATGAAGGCCCTCCTGCTCGGAGACGGCAGACCTTCACAGCTTCGGGGACTACTATCGAGGGGATGAACCCTGGGCAAGCAACGGAACTCAGATCCTTTTAAAAACCATCTGGGCCAGCAATGCCCCACCATCCGGCTTGCACTTGGCTGGGTTGCTCAACCCAGCCAAGTCCTTCGACCCGGCAAAACTCCTCAACCCGGCCCCAACGTTTGGCACAAGATGGCCGAACCCGGCATACCGAGACTTCTCCAACAAGCCAACTCCCTCCTTAGCTTATTCCTCAACCCGGCCACGGGTCAGCTCCCGTCCCATCCCACACGTACGATGGGACGAGTCTCCATTCAAGTGTGAGCAAGGAAACAGTGCCCCATCAACTCCTCTAGCCAGCCTAGGCGTGGCAATAATGCCCCACCTACCTACTGACCAGGGCCGGCGTGGCTACAGTGCACCCGTCGTCACTGCTGACGCCCGCGGGCGGCGACCTAACGGTGCACCACTGTAGCGGAGTCGACCCGGCCACTCTGTGACGATCGAACAAACGGCAAACAATGCCCCGTGGCGCACGGGGCCCGTGCATGGAGAACCCGACGAGACCTAACACCCGGCGGGTCCTAGCACTAGCTTCCTGGACAATGACAACCCGGCCCCATGGCCTTGTAACATTACCATTGTATCCTTGGGGGGTTGACCTATAAAACCCCAGGAGCCCTCATGCATAGGGGTGAACAGAAGATAGAGCCAGTAGTAGCACACACGCATACACGAGGAGAAGGAGCAACCTAAGCGTTGGTTTGTCTTCCTTCTTCCTCCAAACAGCTCTAGGAGCAACTCTGTACTATTCCATATAAACCAAACTAGGCAGGACTAGGGGTGTTATCTCTCCGGAGAGCCCCGAACCTAGGTATGTCTTGTGTCCCGCGCTCGCTCATCCTGACCTCGCCTCTGGAGCCCACTGGTGCCCTCGAGCCTCCTCCTCTCTTTAGCCATCCCTTGGCATCTACCATCTGCCCACCACGACACCACCACATAGTATCAATCCTGATATGTCGCAAGTTATTGATGATGCTACTTCTGCTATGAATGATACTTATGATGATGCTAGTACCTTGCTTTGTTGATAATGATGTGCCACTTGGTGACTTTCTTGATGAACAAATTGCTAGAGTAAGACCACATGATGTTGTTGAATCTGATGATGAGCTTGAAACTGAAACTCCTGAAACACCTGCTAGAACTAGCCTTCCTACATATGAATTGCCTAAGGTACTGGAAGGTTATGTTATGAAAGAGGAGACAACTAGAGACATTCTTGCTTGTAAGGATAGATATGATCTAGAGAAATTACTATGCAAGTATAAAGAAAAATCTCTAAATGCTAGAATGAAATATGATCCTAAGTTTGCTACTTCACCAATCTTTATTGGTGATAAGGATTATGAATTATCTATCGACCCAGAGTTAATTACTTTGGTTGAATCTGATCCTTCCCATGGTTATGAAACTGAAACTGTTGTCACACATCTTACTAAGTTGAATGACATAGCCACCCTTTTTACTCATGATGAGAAGACCTGTTATTACTTTATTCTCAAATTATTTCCGTTCTCATTAAAGGGTGATGCTAAAGCTTAGTACAATACTTTTTTTGCTCCTGGTTGTGTGCGTAGTCCCCAGGATATGATTTATTACTTATCTGAAAAATATTTCCCTGCTCATAAGAAACAAGCTGCTTTGCAGGAAATATTTAACTTTGTGCAAATTAAAGAAGAGAGTCTCCCACAAGCTTGGGGGAGGCTTTGGTAGTTACTTAATGCTTTGCCTGATCATCCTCTTAAGAAAAATGAAATACTTGATATCTTCTATAATGGACTAACCGATGCTTCTAGGGATTTCCTAGATAGTTGTGTTGGTTGTGTTTTAGGGAATGAACTATTGGGCAAGCTGAACAATTACTGAATAACATATTGAAAAATTATGATGATTGGACTCTTCCTGAATCACCTCTTAAACCCACTCTGAAGAAGAGGGGTATATTATATCTCAGTCCTGAAGATATGCAAGAGGCAAAGAAATCTATGAAGGAAAAAAGGTATTAAAGTTGAGGATGTTAAAAAATTACCTCCTATTAAAGAAATACATGGTCTTAATACACCACCACTGCCTAAGGTGGTAGAGGTAAATTCTCTTATAAAATTCAATGATAATGGCAATCCTCACAATATGCACCCTAGCCAATGCCTTTATGAGTTTGAAAACTATATTAGAAAACAAGATCACTTCAATCCAAATGTTATGAAACAATTGAAATGCAATTATGATATGATTGCTCGCTTGAGAGACTTGTTATTTAGAATCTAAAATGATGTTAGAGGTGCTGGAATGCATGCTTCTATGGTACAAACCCAGTTAGAAGAAGTTGCTAAATCACAGAGAGAGTTTCTAGATGAAATGAATAATAATATACTAGAGGAGGTAAAATGACTCAGGAACCACTTTATCCTGAGGGACACCCAAAAATAATTTAACATGATTCACAAAGGAACAACACCACTGCACCTAGTCCTTCTATAAAAAGAAAAAGAAGAAGATAAATGATAGGACTTTGCATGCTTCTAGTGAACCTGAAGTAGAAAAACTCCTGATAACGATAATGAAGTTTACATCTCTGATGCTGAAACTCAACCTGGTAGCAAAGACTCACCTTCTGATAATGAAAAAGTTAATGATGAGTTTCATGAAGATAGTCAACCAAATAATGAAGAACCAGACAATGATGTTGAGATAGAACCACTAGTTGATGTTGATAACCCACAACCTAAGAATACAAGATATGATAAACCAGATTTCATTGCAAGAAAACACGGTAAAGAAAGAGAACCGTGGGTTCAAAAACCTATGCCCTTTCCACCTAAGTCAACTAAAAAGAAATATGATGAAGAATTTGAACGCTTTGCTGAAATGCTGAGGCCAGTTTTTTTGCGTACTCGCTTGACTGATATTCTTAAAATGCCTCATTATGCAAAGTATATGAAAGACATCATCACCAATAAGAGAAAAATACCGAAAGCTAAAATCTCTACCATGCTTTCTAATTATAGTTTTAAGGATGGAGTACCTAAAAAACTTGGAGATCCGTGGATACCAACTATACCTTTCTCTATCAAAAAGAATTATGTGAAAACTGCTTTATGTGATTTAGGAGCTGGTGTTAGTGTTATGTCTTTCTCTTTATATAAAAGACTTGATTTGAGTAAACTCACACCTACTGAAATATCTTTACAAATGGCTGACAAATCAACTGCCATACCTACCGGTATTTGTGAGGATGTGCTCGTTGTTGTTGCTAATGTTACTATTTTGACTGACTTTGTTATACTTGAGATGCCCGAGGACGACAACATGTCGATTATCCTTCGTAGACCCTTCTTGAATACTGCAGGGGCTGTTATTGATTGCAATAAAAGCAAGGTCACATTTCATATAAATGGTAATGAGCATACGGTGCACTTTCTGAAGAAACAATTCCAAGTAAATGGTATTAATGTTGTTCAAAAGTCTCTGACAATCACTATTGGAAGTTTTCAAATACCTCTACCTACTGCCAAAAAGAAATATGAAATGCTTATTGTTGGGGACATGCATATCCCCATTGAGGTAACTTAGTGATTTACGAAAGTTCTTCGGTTTCATGCTAATCGGAAGTGGTTGTTAATAAGACCTGATCAACCTTATTAATGGATCATTTTTGAGAGGTATGAAGTCGACGAATTTAGTAAGAACTGCCTTCTGTCCCTACCTTTTGTTTTCTGTTTTTATTAGTTAAATAAAATAAAATGCCATGTTTTGTCTGTTTTCTGAATTTTTCGTGCAAAAAAATGACCCAAAAATAAAAGTTCTCAGAATGCCCTGGAAATTTAATACGATTGTTTCTAAATATTTAAGAATTTTTGGTGCAAATAACAACAGAGGGAGGTGCACCAGGTGGGCACAACCCATCTGGGTGTGCTAGGACCCCCAGGCGTGCCCTGGTGGGTTGTGGTCCCCATGTGGGCCCCCTCACTTATCTCTTCACAGCACATCAGCACCTGCCTCCAGAAAAATTCTCCATTTCTCTCTCTCTCTCATGTGTTCTTGCTCTCAAACCCGCGGATTTCGATCTTTTTGCTCGAAGCTCCATTTCGAAAACTGTTTTGGGGGATTGTTGCTTGGGAAAACATGAATATCTTTAGGAAGTTTGGTTCCAAGAAGAACTCCAAGGGAGTTAGGGAGTCGCTAACAGTGATCTCCACCCCGGAGGTTGGCGAAAGTACAGCCGTGCGAATGGCCGCATACCCTGTTCATGGAAGAGATTGGAATCCTGCAAGTGTTCACACAATATGTTGCTAATGTCGGCCTCACCGACTTCATCACAGCTGAATGTGAACAGTGTCATCTCCTCACAAACACCTTTGTTCAAAGTTTTAATTTCTTTCCTAGGAATAATCCTCCTTTGGTGCAGTTTAATTTATATGCTGAAACCCATCAGATACCTCTTATTGAATTTTATAACATATGCATGATCCCTTCTGACGAGAATTTAGTTGAGCCTAGGCGGGCAGAGTTTGAGGCCTTTTATCGTACCTTGACAGTGGGAGATGAGAGAGGGGTGTCGACCATCACTGCCACTAGAATACACTTTCCTGCCTTGCATTATTTTGCTTTATTTGTTGCTAAGTGTTTGCTTGCTAGAGAAAAGGTAGGTGCGCTCAGCGCACCAGACTTTACTGTTTTACGTCAAGCACTAGAGGGTGACAACACTTATATCTTGGGACCTATTGTGGCACGTCGCCTCCATGTTAATAAGTCCAAGGGTAAAATACATTGTGGGATTTTCGCTACTCATTTGGCGGCTCACTTTAATGTTGAGATACACCTTCATGGTTACCCTCTGACCAAGGTTTACCTAGACCGCGTAGCCACGGATCACCACCATTTTACTGATATTGAATCCCCTAACATCCCTGTTCCATATAACCTAGTTTTTAGCGTGAAGACTCGTGATATTATTCCATTGCTTGCTCCTGCTTTGTTTGATCCTGTTGCCAGGGCGGATATAGGATTATGCCTGCGGACATCATCGCCTACCGGAACGATCAGGCTACAACAGAGGAGGAGCCTCAGCATTGGGATGCATGGATGCCCGCTCCTCAGCACCCCGACTACTATCCAGGCTATTAATCGATTACCAAGCTAGGCCAAAAGACTAAGCTTGGGGGAGTACGTGTTTTTCACCGACATTACATTCATGTTCACACATCTCATTCCAATTGTCGGTGTTTACACTTTTTCATTGTATCGACCATGCTTAATTTTATTTTCTTGCTTTCTTCTTGTGTGTTTGAAAACCTTAGAAAACCAAAAAAATTAGTTGTAGTTAATTTACTTTCTATGCAAGCTTAGCTGTAGCACAAAAAAGAAAACCCAAAAAGATTTCCTTGTTCTTCTTTTGCTTGTTGGGAGCTTTCCCGTGTAAATAGTTTTCTTGTTTTTGCTTTCCCTTTTATCTGCTTGTTCAAGAAAACCAAAAACTCCAAAAATATTTCAGTGCGTTTCTCTGAATTTCTTTTCTTTTTATTTGAGTCTTACGACATAAGACCACAATGAAAATGTTGAGTGGCTCTCATTTGAATAAATTGTTGACCTAATAAAGAGCCCATTTTACCTTGTATTCTCTTGTTGAATAAAATGTTTGCAGATTCCAGCTTAGTCCACGGCACTCTTGCACTATTATTATTTTCACATCGTTTGGTCGTGCAAGTGAAAGGCAATAGTGACGATATTCGATGAACTGGCCAAGGTAGAGAGAAACGGGTATGAACTCGACTTGTTCTATTTGTGTAAATATGTTTAACCTAGTATCCATGATTCAGCCCATTATGATTAAACATGTTTGCAATCACAATTAAAAATTATAGTTCCTCATACCATGCATAAGTAGCTAGGAGTGGATAATGATTTATCTTGGATATTAAATTGCGTTAAAATGATTATGATGTAGTATGATGATATGGTATCCTCCTCTGAATATCCGAGTGGCTTGACTTGGCACATGTTCATGCATGTAGCTGAATCAAAACCAACAAAGTCTATGATATTTATGTTCATGGTGTTCATATCCTACTCATGCTAGTGTCCAATCTTACTTATGCATAATGCATGTTCATGGCTATTGTTGCTCTCTAGCTGGCCGCTTCTCAATCTAATTGCTAGACTTCGCCTGTACTAAGTGGGAATTCTGCTTGTACATAAAAAACCTTGAACCCAAGTTAATCCAGATGAGTCCACCATACCTACCTATATGTGGTATTAACTTGCCATCCTAAGTAAATTTGCATGTGCCACCTCTAAAAACTTCTAATAAATATCCTTTTTGTGTGCCTGGATCGTTCATGGAACGACAGGAGGTGGTCGGTATCTTCTATTCTAAGCGGGTTATTCTTAGGTCGAGTGTTTATTCACTTGCCATCGCACGAGAAAAGGGCGGTAATAGGGATGCCCAGTCCCAAACCGCAAACAGAAAAAGCTGACAAATAATCAAACAAAAACTCCCAATGGAGTTAAAACCTTTACTTTTATCGCTTGGGAACCACCACTAGCGTGCTTTGCATGGAAGATATTGATAACTGATGGTCGTGAAGTAAATCACAAGGGTGCATGTCTCAAAATATAATTTACCTCTGTTTTAAAACTTGAGCTCTGGCACCTCTGCAAATCACTGCTTCCCTCTGCGAAGGGACTATCTATTTACTTTTATGTTGTGTCATCACCTTCTAAAATAAGCGCCAGAACTTGAGAGCACTGCTGTCATGCTTATGCATTGTGTGTAGCTAATGTAGGGTGCATCATGACTGGATCTTTTCTACCATGAATTAAAATGTTTAGATGCTGCTTGAACTTTGGAGGTGCTCTGCATTTATGTTTTGCGGTCTCAGAAAGGGCTAGCGAGATACCACTATTGTCATATTATATCATGGTTGTTTTGACAACGTGTTGCCGTTTGAGATATCTTATTATTGCTCGCTAGATGATTATGTCATTGATATGAGTTAATATAATTTTTAAGAGTTATTATTGGCATGGTTAGTTATAATGTTGGCTGAAAACCTGGGTGCTGTTTAAGCTTATTTATGCAAACAAGAGCAAAAGAGTTCGTAAAAGTTTTTTCCTTTTCACTTTCAGTTTATCAACTTAATAGCTTGAGGACAAGCAAAGGTTTAAGCTTGGGGGAATTGATATGTCTCCAACGTATCTACTTTTCCTAACGCTTTTCCTCTTGCTTTGGACTCTAATTTGAATGATTTGAATGAAACTAACCTCGGACTGGTGCTGTTTTCAGCAGAACTACCATGGTGTTGTATTTGTGCAGAAATAAAAGTTCTCAGAATGGAACGAAACTTTGCTAGGAATTTTTATATGAATAAATAGAATTTATGGAGCCAATATCCACCGAAGGGGGGCACCTGCGTGGGCACAACCCACCAGGGCGCCCCCTCCTGGCGTGCCCAGGTGGGTTGTCCCCACCTGGTGGCCCCGCAGACCTCAACCTAGATACTATAAAATCACATATTTGGAGAAAAAAAATCAAGGATAAAGAATTATCATGATCCACGAGACGGAGCCACCGTCACCTCCTGTTCTTCATCGGGAGGCCAGATCAGGAGTCCATTTGGGCCTCCAGAGAGGGGGGTCTTCTTTCTTTGTCATCACCAACCCTTCTCCATCGCCAATTTCATGATTCTCCCCACCAGGAGTGAGTAATTCCTTCGTAGGCTCGCTAGTCGGTGAGGAGGTGGATGAGATTCAACATCTAATCTAGTTAGTTTTGTTAGGGCCTGAATCCTAGCATCCACTATGTTCCGTGATTGATGTTACTATGACTTTGCCATGCTTAATGCTTGTCACTTTGGGCCTGGGTGCCATGATTTCATATTTGAACCGTTTATGTTATCACCATTATATCCATGTTCTAAATCCGATCTTGCAAGTTATAGTCACCTCCTATGTGTTATGATCCGGCAACCCCGGAGTGACAATAGTCAGGACCACTCCCGGTGATGACCATAGTTTGAGGATTTCATGTATTCACCATGTGTTAATGCTTTGTTCTGGTTCTCTATTAAAAGGGGGCCTTAATATCCCTTAGTTTCCAATTGGACCCTGCTACCACGGGAGGGTAGGACAAAAGATGTCATGCAAGTTCTTTCCGTAACCACGTATGACTATTTACGGAATACATGCCTACATTATATTTATGAACTAGAGCTAGTGCCGTATCGCCCTAGGTTATGACTGTCACATGATGAATATCATCCATCAAATCACTGATCCAATGCCTACGAATTTATCTTATATTGTTCTTGCTAAGTTACTAATGTTATCGTTACTGTTGCACTTGCTACAAAATTATTGCTATCAAGTTTAAATTGACGGATGAATGTGAGGCAAGTTTTCAGGAGTTGAAGAAATGTTTGACTACAGCCCCAGTGCTGATTCTACCAGATATACGTAAGGATTTCCAAGTGTATTGTGACGCGTCTCGCTTAGAACTTGGAAGTGTACTTATGCAAGACAGAAGAGTTGTTTCGTATGCCTCACGACAGCTTCGACCGCATGAATTAAATTATGCCACACATGATTTGGAGTTAGCAGCCGTAGTGCATGCACTCAAAACCTGGAGACATTTTCTTATTGGAAACCGTTGTGATGTGTACACGGATCATAAGAGTTTGAAGTGCATTTTCACACAGAAGGAGCTGAATCTCAGGCAAAGGAGATAGTTGGAGCTCATAAAGGATTTCTATATGAAGTTGCACTATCATCCAGCCAAGGCCAATGTCGTAGCAGACGCTTTGAGCTGGAAGGGTTACGCCAATACCTTCATAAGTGGAGGATTGCCAATGGAGTTAGCTGAAGATCTCAGGGAGCTACGCTTAGAGATAGTCTCTAGAGGTTTTGTTGCATCATTGGAAATTCAGTCGACATTATTGGGAAAATTCGAGAAGCTCAGAAGGATGATAAGGAAATTGCTGAGATAAAGGAGGTGATGAGCAAAGGAAAGGCCAAAGGTTTTTGTGAGGATGAGCATGACACCTTGTGGTTTGAGGACCGTGTTTATGTGCCCAATAATGCGGAGATCGGGAAGTTGATACTTCAGGAGGCTCACGACTCGCCATACTCGATACACCCCAGAAAACCAAGATGTATTCAGATTTGAAGGAGCGTTTCTGGTGGACGGGTATGAAGAAGGACATTGCCGAGTATGTAGCCGTATATGATGTATATCAGAGAGTGAAGGCAGAACATCAGAAGCCACCAGGATTACTGCAGCCTATGCCGATACCCAAATGGAAGTGGGATAAGCTCGGCATGGATTTTATCACCGGATTACCTAGGACCCGACCGGGATATGATTCTATCTGGGTAGTAGTGGATCGTCTGACCAAAGTAGCTCACTTTATCCCAGTGAAGACCACCTATACAAGTGTGAAGTTGGCCAAGATATATATGACCAGGATCGTATGTCTGCAATGAGTTCCGAGGACCATCATATCAGATATAGGAACACAGTTTACTTCAAAGTTTTGGCACCAGCCGCACCAGACTTTGGGTACCAGGCTAGAATTCAGTACAGCTTTTCATCTGCAGACAGATGGACAGACTGAGAGAGTCAATCAGATTCTGGAGGACATGTTGAGAGCTTGTGCACTAGATTATGTATCTAGTTGGGATGATAACTTGCCCTACGCGGAGTTCTCATACAACAACATCTACCAGGCCAGTTTGAAGATGGGACCTTTCGAAGCTTTGTATGGAAGAAGGTGCAGGACGCCGTTGATGTGGGATGAAGTTGGAGACCGCTAATTGTTTGGACCAGATTTGATCAAAGAGTCAGAAGAGAAGTTTAAGTTGATTTGAGACAGACTGAATGTAGCTCAGTCCAGGCAGAAAAGTTATGCAGACTCAAAACGCAAGGAGGTAGTCTATGAAATCAGAGACAGAGCATATCTTCGTGTTTCACCCCTGCGAGGAGTTAAACGTTTTGGATTTAAGGGAAATCTAGCCCCAAGATTCGTAGGACCATACCATGTTTTGGAACGTATGGGCGAAGTTGCCTACAAGTTCGAGTTACCCGAAAGACTGTCATGAGTTCATCATGTGTTTCACGTTTCCCAGTTGAAGAAGTGTCATGCAGAGATGGCCGATATTCCTCTAAGAGATAAAGTGCCCCTGGAAGCAATTCAGTTGGATAGTGATCTGACCTATGAGGAGAAACCAGTCAAGATTCTCGAGTTTGCCAGCCGAGTTACATGGAGCAAGGTTATCAAATTTTGCAAAGTTCAGTGGAGCCACTATGCCGAGGATGAAGCCACCTGGGAACGAGAGGAAGACCTACGCAAGGACCACCCACTCCTATTTTCTAGCCAACCCGAATCTCGAGGACGAGATTCATCTTAAGGGGGGGTAGGTTTGTAACATCCCAAATTTTCAATTTGGAATGTTATACGTAGGTCATCATTGCATATCATATTTTATTGCATTTTGGTTGATCCTAGAAATTCTTAGCCACTCAAGGACCCACGGAGAGAGTTGGGAATTTCGTTATTTTCATATTTGAGTTTTTCTCAAATTTTGAAAAGAGGATCATTTGGTTTTAATTATTTTTCTCTTCAAATATTTCTAATATGAAAAATAAAAGAGAGGGGATAAAATGATTTCTCCAAATAAAGAAATATTGGAGGAAAAATATTAAAATCAAATAAGTATTTTATTTGGACTTTTATTGCTATTTTATTTGGATTAGGAAAAATATGTGTTTTTCAAAATTGCATTAGAGGCCCAAATAAATGTTTACTTTGTCCGCAATATTATTAGAGGACCGTGAAAATTTATTTCAGGATTTTTGGACTCCTTTTAGTATTTCTTTTATTAGTTTTCCGCGTCAGGATTATTTAAGAAAAAAAGTAAACCGACCTAACGTGCCGTGTCCTTCCTGGACACCTCGCCCCGGCCGGCCCTTTAAAGGATGAGGCCTCGCCCCGCCAGCCCAGCCGTCCCGCCCCCGCAAACCCTAATGCCGCCGCCACCGTTCCCCATCGTCGCCCGCCGCCGCCGGCCCGCGGAGCCGCCGACCGTCGCCGCCGCCACCCCGTCGCCCCGCCGCCGTTGTTCCCCGCCGCCAGAGCCGCCGCCCACCACCACCGATCCCGCCGTTGCCGAGGTAGTCACCGCCTCTGACTTGGTTTTCTCGAGAAACCGTTGGTTTTTATTTCGAAACACTAGATCTAGTTTTTTTTAGTTTCGGTTCGTTTTTCGGTTTAGTTAAATAGCGGACGTTCATCCATACGTTCATTTTAACGAACGCTGTTCGTTAGATAGCCGCAGACAACGAACGTTCGTTTGTTAGCCTGTTCATCTCTTTTTTCCAGGGTTTTTCCGTGATTATTTTCGATCACAATTTTGGCCCTGATCTTCGTTTTAGTTTATCTTTTCGCTCGTTTATCCAAATCAGGTGAAACAAGTGCCTAGATCTTTGTTTCGAAGCTCTCTTTTTGTTTAACCAACTTGAACAAGATTTTGGTACTGTAAAATTTGACTTTAGTCCAAATTAGTAAATGGATCTTGTTTCTTTCGTAGTTTGAGTTTCGTTGCTCCGTTTGATTTGATTCTTTTTGCAAACCAGAGTTCTTTAGTTGAACTTTCTGGTTAGATCTTCTTATTTGAGTTTTATCCGTGCTTTTAGTTGAGTGCTTATGTATGCTATTGTTTGTTTGCGATTGAATTCCCAGAGTGCAAAGCATGCTACTACGAGTCTCTAGGTTTTGCGGATCGTCAGCAAGGCAAGTAACACTTTGATCATATCCCTTTTACCTAGTTTTTATGCACTAGTTTCAACCCTCAAACATTGCATGAGTAGGATTTCTTAACTTGTGGGTTTGGGAAGTAGATGATGAGGTAGAACCTATTACCGTTTTATTATCAAACCGTGGGAGTTACATCTACGTTATGCTACTTATTGCCATGTTATGCTCGTAGACGTGGTTTGGGTTTGAGAGTATCCATGACAGATGTTAGATTATTAATTAATGGTTTACTTAAGGTGGATACTTAAATACACCTCTGGGTGGATTGGTTGCGGGCACCTGGAGAATCCAGTCTTGTCCTAGGATATCCCGCAGTACCCGTGTGATCATCCTACGGTTCGCCACCCAGGCTCAAAGGGATCATAAGATTATTCATAATAGAAACTTCCGTGTGCAACCACAAGCTATTGTGGGCTCTAGCATAGTTGAGTAGGTTGCATGACCTCTTCCAATGGTAGTCTAGCAGATGTAGGGGATGTTGATTGGTACTGTCTACCCAGGGTTAGAGTTAATGCTTCCGAAAGACTGTGTCTCGGTCATCCCTTTCTCAAACACCATGTATTGCGAGAAATCCAACGGAGGAGATCGAGTCTTGTGGGGAAAAGTGCGCAAACCTCTGCAGAGTGTACAAACTAATCATGGTTAGCTGTGTCCCCGGTTATGGACAACTTGAGTATCTAGTACTTGAATTATTGATTTGATCTCATCACATTAATTTGTTGGGTTGATAATGTTTACTTTAATTGGGACTGAGTTGGAGGAACCTTCTCAATGTTTCAACCACCATGATAGTTAAATAAAATATATTCCTTTGTTGTAGGAAAAAATTGGCTTTTCACAAAAACATTATAACCATAGAGCCTCCACCAGCCATATATGCATGTAGTGATAGCATTTATCTGTTCTTTACTCTACTGTGTTATATTGCCATCATATTCCATGTGCTGACCCGTTTTGGGCTGGAACGTATCATGTTACAGACTTTTCAGACGAACAGTAAGGTGCGCTAGGTCGTTTGTCGTGCACTCAGCTATGCCGTTGGAGTTGATGGACTCACTTTATCTTCCAAGCCTTCCGCTGTTATCTTACTTAGATGGCCTTAAGCTATATTTATTGTAATAAGTTCTCTCTTTGAGACTATCGATGTAATAAGTGTGTGATTGCTACTTTGTTATAAAACCATTCGAATACTGTGTGTCAGGATTACCGATCCAGGGATGACACTGAAGCACAGAGACTTGACCGTCTGAGGTCGGGTCGCTACATATATGCATGATTACTTATAGCCCTGTATTTATTCTCCAATATTTGGGTTTTGTTTGGCCAACTTGATCTGTTTATCTTGCAATGGGAAGAGGTGCCTTGTGATGGGTTCGATCTTACGGTGCTTGATCCCAGTGACAGAAGGGGAATCGACACGTATGTATCGTTGCTAGTAAGGATAACGAGATGGGGTGTATTTCTACACAAATAGATCTTGTCTACATCATGTCATTGTTCTTATTGCATTACTCTGTTTCTCCATGACCTTAATACACTAGATGCGTGCTGGATAGCGATCAATGTGTGGAGTAATAGTAGTAGATGCAGGCAGGAGTCGGTCTACTAATCTTGTACGTGATGCCTATATAATGATCATTGAATGGATATCGTCATGATTATTTTATGTTCTATCAGTTGCCCAACAGTAATTTTTTACCCACCGTATGCTATTTTTCTCGAGGGAAGCCACTAGTGAAATCTACGGCCCCTGGGTCTCTTCTTTATTATATTTGCCTTCACGATCTATTTTTATTTGCTTTTATTTTCAGATCCATATTATCTAAAAACCCAAAAATACCTCGCTGAATTTTATTTGCTTTTATTTGCATCTATCAATCTATCACAATTTTTATCCCGTCTACTTGGCAATTTCTGGCGTCGTTACCCGAAAGGGATTGACAACCCCTTTAATACGTTGGGCTGCGAGTATTTGTTATTTGTGTGCAAGTGCCGTTCATGTAGTGTTGAGTGGTTCTCCTACTAGTTCGATAACCTTGGTCTCATCCCTGAGGGAAATACCTACTGTCTTTGTGCTGCATCATCCCTTCCTCTTTGGAGAAATACCAACATAGTTCAAGCAGGCATCAACAGGAATTTCTGGCGCCATTGCTGGGGAGACATCATCAACATGTACCTTGTATTTAATCACAAATATCATCTCCTTGAAATTTACATTATTTTCCATTTGCCTCTTATTTTCCTCTCCCCCACTTCACAAAAATTTTCTGTTTTATTTGCCCTATTTTTCGTTCGCCCTTTTCTCGTCAGATCTATCTTTATGCTTGCAATCATGAGTGATTTCGGTATGGAAGAAACAGATGATGGACTAAATCCTAAAATTGGACCATCTGGCAATCTGGATGCTAAAAACATTTGTTTTGGGGAAAGGGAATGTTATGGGAAAAGAACGTATCCAAGAATTTTCAATTCTGTTGGGAATTTAAGTCTTGATGATGTTCCTATACTTAAGAGGACTAAAACTTATGCGAAAGCTATTTCAGCACTAGTTTTAAAACTTGAAAATAAATTTATCCGTACTCATCCTACCTTACAAAGATTGTTTTTTGAGTTACCCTTTATAAAGAACCCCAAGACTAAAAAGTTGGCCACTATTGTTCTTATGAATGAATTTGACTACATAATATGGCAAGCAAGGGAAATTTTTGATTTCTATGGTATGAATCTGTAACATCCCAAATTTTCAATTTGGAATGTTATACACTAGATCATCATTGCATATCATACTTTACTTGCTTTTGGTTTGATCCTAGAAATTCTACGCAACTCAAGGACCCACGGAGAGAGTTGGGGATTTCGTTATTTTCATATTTGACTTTTCTCAAATTTTGAGAATAGAATCATTTGATTTTAATTATTTTATCATCAATTATTTCTATTACAAAAATATGAAAGAGGGAATAAAATGACTTTCCCAAAATAAAGAAATATTGAGGATT
Source organism: Triticum urartu (assembly GCF_003073215.2). Lineage (NCBI taxonomy): Eukaryota > Viridiplantae > Streptophyta > Magnoliopsida > Poales > Poaceae > Triticum > Triticum urartu. The sequence continues at coordinate 218,188,052 of NC_053023.1, read as the reverse complement.
TAATAATAAAATCAAATAAGATTTTATTTCGGAGTTTTGTGTTATTTTATTTGAATTTAGGAAAAATGCGTGTTTTCCTAAATTGCATTTAGGCCCCAAATAAATGTTCACTTTGTCCAGCTTGATTTTAGAAACCGGGGAAAATTTATTTCGGGATTTTTGTAGTCCGTTTAGTATTTCTTTTATTTGTTTTTCTGCGCAAAATATTAAAAAAAACGCAACCGACCTACAGGCCGTGTCCGACCCGGACACTAGGCCCGTCCAGGCTTTATAAGCCGGGGAGCCCAGCCCGGGAACTCCCAAACCCTAGTGCCCTAGCCCCGCCACCCTAGCGCCGCCGCCGCCCCGCCGCCCCGTGTCTCCGCCGACCGCCGCCGCCACCGGAGCACCGCCGCCGCCCGCCGGATCCGTCGCCGGAGTTGCCGGAGGTAGTTTTTTTTTTTAGTCGCCGGTTTTTCCCGAAAAACCGTTCGGTTTTTCCGACGGTTTTGTTCGTTTTTTTAGTTTCGGTTTTTTAAATAGATCGGTTTTTCCGATTTATTTAAATAGCGAGCGTTCGTTCGTTCTAGCGAACGTTCGTTGTTTTTCTTTTCTCGGATTAAATCGGCGATTTTTCTGATCGTGATTTCTGATCCGATTTTCGTTTTAGTATAACTTTTCGCTCATTTATCGGAATCAGGCGATTCAAGCGCCCGGAGTTTCGTCTCGAAAGCCTCTATCCGTTTAACCAACTCAAACAAGTTTTTGCTTCTGTAAAATTTTACCTAGATCCAGATTAGTAGAACGAAGGTTGTTTCTTTCGCCGTTTGACTTTCGTTGCTTCGTTTGATTTGATTCTTTTTGCAAACCGGAGTTCTTAAGTTTAACCTTCTGGTTAGATCTCTTATTTGAGTTTTACCTGTGCATTAGTTGAGTACTTATTGTATGCTTGTTTGTTTTTCTGCGATAGAATACCCGGAGTGCGCCGCCTGTTACTTCGAATCTCTAGGTTTCACGGATCATCAGTAAGGCAAGTAACACTTTGATCATGCTTTCCAACTACCTAGTTTTATTGCATTAGATCAATCCTCACATATTGCATGATTAGGATCTAATTAAATTATGGGTTGGGAAGTAGTTGAGGTAGTACCTATTACCTGTTGTATTATCAAACCTTTGGGAGTTACTTCTACATTTGCCTAGTATGCCATGCTATGCTAGTAGACGTGGGTTGGGTGAGTGAATATCCATGACAGATGTGAGTTTGTTAATTAATGGTTTATCTAAGGTGGAAACTTAAACACACATCTGGGTGGATTGAGGTAGCTGGGTATTCTAGGATTGCCTGTTGTTTTTCTTTATGGACCGCCACCCAGGCCCAAAGGGATCATGAGATTTTTCATGCTAGAAACTTCCATGTGCAGCCACAAGCTATTATGGGCTCTAGCATAGTTGATTAAGTCATGCGAACTCTGAAAGACTATGTCTCGGTCATCCGTATCTCAAACACCATGTAGTGCGAGAAACCAAACGGAGGCAAACCTCTTCTGAGTGTATAAACTAATCATGATTAGCCGTGTCCCCGGTTATGGACATCTTGAGTATCTAGTACTTGGATTATCATGTGAATCTCAACATGTTACTATAAAATTAAGTTTGACGGGTTTGTTTAATGATGTTTAATTGGGATTGAGGATGCTGTCAACCATTCTCAATGTTTAACAACTACCATGACAGTTAAATAAAATTTATTCCTTTGCAGTAGGGAAAAATTTGCTTTACGCAAAAACTGTAACCATAGAGCTTTCCACCAGCCAAATATGCATGTAGTATAGGCTTAATCTTTCATTACTCTCTATGTGTTACTTTGCCAGCATATTCCATGTGCTAACCCGTTTTCGGGCTGCAACGTTAATGTTGCAGATTTTTCAGATGACGATTAAGGAGTTTTAGGTCGTGGTTCTATACTCAGTGATGCCGTTGGAGTTGATGGACTCACTTATCTTCTAAGCCTTCTGCTGTTATCATTATTAGATGGCCTTAAGCCATATTTATTGTAATAAGTTCTCTATTGAGATACTCGATGTAGTAAGTGTGTGATTGCTACTCTGTTATAAATCCTTCAAGTACTGTGTGGTGTCAGCATTACTGATCTAGGGATGACACCTGAGCACAGAGATCATACTGTTTGAGGTCTGATCGCTACAAAGATGGTATCAGAGCACACGCTGACTGTAGGACACGACCACTAAGCTAAAGACCTAGATCACTACTCACTCTCTTCTCTTCTGACCTCTCATCTTTCCTACTCTTTAGGATGGTGGATGCAAGGAACAAGTTCAGGCAACCGGATGAAGATACACCCTTTGGACGTCACTTGAAGGAAGTCACTAGATACCTGAACATAGGAGTACCAAGCTTCACCAGAACCTACAACGCCACTTTACCTGAAGAAGAGCGCTGGATGATTCAAGTTCAAGTTCCAGGAAGGACATTCATGCCAGTCACTGAGCCCATAGAGTTTTCTTTTGATGCACCAACTTGGAGTCTAGGAAAGAGCATGGCAGCTCACATTGCCATGGGATGCATTGGAGAAGTCTACCGCAATGATCTCAAGGATACTATTTACCAGATTTGTGGGCGCCGATATGAGCACTGGGAGATGATCAGCACGAGAAAGGATAGATCAATTGCAGCTTTTATCCAGGAGTTAAACCAGCACATTCGACGTCAGGAGAATCAGATGTGCGCCAACATGATAGACCTGAAGATGGCAAGGACAAGAATCAAGGAACTGGAGGAAGAACTCAAGGCTACACGTGAAGATTATGAAGAGGAAATAGAAGTATTAGTGGATAAGAATGCCGACCTAACAATGAAGATCAGGATATTTATGGGAGGCCCTACACCAGTAGATGAAGACGAAGAACCCAAGGAGATTTGCCCGAAAGACTACATCATCATCGACGACACCGACTCGGATCCAGATGATAGCGATGATGACTATGTTTATGAAGCTGGAGCAGATATCATGGAGTCTACAACCGAAGAATATTTCTAGTAGACCACCTCATCAGTAGTATTAGTCCACCATGTAAATACAGTAGTCCGAGCACTTTTGCGATAGTTAGATCGATTGTATGCCCTTGTTTGATTGAATGAAGTGAATTGTTTGTTTTTGCCTCATGTGCATATGGGTAGTGTTTTATTTTTAGACCCCCTCTATTCTTAAATCTCATCTTTTCTAAACCCTCATATGCCTCCGAGATGTGACCCCGGATTTACCTTCCCACCGGAGCTCACCCAGTTGATCCAGCAGCAGAACACATTGATGCAGTTGCTAGTCCAGAATCAGAATCAAGGGAACAACAACAACAACCCACCACCACCACCTGTTGATCACTTAGCCTGTTTTCTTAGGCTGAATCTACCGGTGTTTTCCAGTAGCACCGAGCCGATAGTAGCAGATGATTGGCTCCGCAAGACAGCTAGAGAGTTGACCACAGCTGGATGCACAAATGCGGAGAAGGTGAAGTTTGCCGCACATCAGCTTGAAGGACCCGCAGTATCATGGTGGGAGAATTTCACAGCCACTTTCCCTGTCGACACTGTCACATGGGACCAGTTTAGTAGGCTTTTCGAACTGCCCATGTTTCAGCAGGAGCTATGGCCTTGAAGAAGCGTGAGTTTCGCAACTTGCGCCAAGGAGGACGGACAATTGGCCAGTGTGTGGAGGACTTTAGTAAATTAGCACGTTATGCCCCAGATGACGTTGCTACGGATGCAGCTAAGCAGGAGAAGTTTCTGGAAGGACTAAATGATGAGTTGATCATGCAGTTGATGGTAGCAGCCTTCAACAACTACCAGGAGTTGGTAGTTCATGCTCTTATGATTGAAGGGAAGTAACAACAAATTGAAAATCGCAAGAGGAAGTATGCACAAGGAAAGTACAATTCAGGAGCTTAGCAGAAGCCACGATTTACCCCTAGACCAGGAGGACATTTTCAGCATACCCGTGGAGGAGGTAGCTCGCACAATCACAATGTCACCATGAATGCTAATGGTAATGGAGGAAGCAACGGCCAGAACCGTACCAACCCATCAACCCCAGCCAAGAAAGACCTGAGCCAAGTCACTTGCTTTAAGTGTCAGAAGACCAGACATTATGCCAATGAATGTCCTGAAGGCCAGAATGGCAATGGAAGCTCTGGGAAGAAGCTGAACCATTTCAACAGGGGACAGGTGAACCACGTTAACGTGGAGGAGGTTGAAGATCAGCCGGATGCAGTAATAGGTAAGTTTTTGGTTAAGTCATTTACTGCACTCGTTCTTTTTGATACTGGTGCATCGCATTCATACATATCAAGGGGATTTGTGGATAAGTATAACCTGCCCACTAAGGTTCTTAGAACACCTATGCTAGTAAGCTCACCAGGAGCGGAATATATGGCCAGTCAAGGATGTTTCCAAGTGCCATTAAGTATAGGAAGACATATTTTGCCAACGGATTTAATTATTATGGAATCCCAAGGTTTGGATGTAATTCTCGGTATGGATTGGCTGTCGATGTATGGGGGAAACATCGATTGTGCCAGTAAGACAATTTTTCTTACGACGCTAGAAGGAAGAAGGATCAAGTATGTATCCCGACATGCGCCAAATAGGACACAAGTAAATTCCTTATCAGGAGTTGTGCAGGAGGAAGTACCAGTGGTAAGGGATTTCCCTGACGTATTTCTAGAAGATATTGAGTTTTTGATTGAGCTTTTGCCAGGCACATGGCCAATATCGAAGAGACCATACAAGATGCCCAGGAAGGATTTGGTGGAGATTAAGGAGCAGATTAAGGAGTTACTGGATAAAGGTTAAATTCGCCCAAGTTCTTCGCCTTGGGGATCACCAGTACTTCTAGTGGAGAAAAAGGATGGATCGTTAAGGATGGTTGTTGATTATCGTGGGTTGAATGAAGTAACGATCAAGAACAAGTACCCACTACCAATGATCAATGATCTGTTTGATCGATTGCAAGGAGCTAAAGTGTTTTCCAAGATCGATTTGCGATCAGGGTACCATCAATTGAAGATTCGGGAGAAAGACATACCTAAGACAGCATTCACCGCAAGATATGGGCTGTATGAGTACACCGTTATGTCATTTGGTCTGACTAACGCACCTGCATATTTTATGAACATGATGAACAAAGTGTTTATGGAGTTTTTGGATAAGTTCGTCGTAGTGTTCATTGATGATATCCTTTTTTACTCGAAGAATGAGGAGGAGCATAAGGAGCATTTGCGTTTGGCACTTGGTAAGCTCAGAGAACACCAGTTATATGCCAAGTTTAGCAAATGTGAGTTTTGGTTGAAAGAAGTTGGATTTCTCGGACACGTTATATCCGGAGAAGGTATAGCAGTAGATCCCACTAAGGTTGATACCGTGACAAATTAGGAAGCCCCAACAACAGTTGGAGAGATCCGGAGTTTTCTTGGACTCGCAGGATACTACCGGAGATTCATTGAGAATTTCTCAAAGATTGCAAAACCTATGACGGAGTTGTTAAAGAAGGATACCAAGTTCATATGGACTGAGGAGTGTGAGGCTAGTTTCCAGGAGTTGAAGAAACGTTTGGTTACCTCACCAGTATTGATTTTGCCAGATCAGACCAAGGATTATGAGGTGTATTGAGACGCTTCACGTCGAGGACTTGGAGCAGTGCTTATGCAGGAAGGAAGAGTGGTTTCCTATGCCTCATGATAGCTTAAGCCGCATGAGTTAAATTATGCTACGCATGATTTGGAGTTAGCAGCCGTAGTGCATGCATTGAAAACATGGAGACATTTCCTCATTGGAAATCATTGTGAGGTGTAGACGGATCACAAGAGTTTGAAATACATTTTCACGTAGAAGGAGTTAAACCTCAGACAAAGGATATGGTTGGAGCTCATTAAGGATTATGATATGAGATTGCATTACCATCCCGGAAAGGCTAATGTAGTAGCTGACGCATTGAGCAGTAAGAGCCATGTCAATACACTAATGACGGGAGAAATACCAAAGGAGTTAGTGTTGGGGAACGTAGTAATTTCAAAAAAATTCCTACGCACACGCAAGATCATGGTGATGCATAGCAACGAGAGGGGAGAGTGTGATCAACGTACCCTTGTAGACCGACAGCGGAAGCGTTAGCACAACGCGGTTGATGTAGTCGTACGTCTTCATGGCCCGACCGATCAAGCACCGAAACTACGGCACCTCCGAGTTCTAGCACACGTTCAGCTCGATGACGATCCACGGACTCCGATCCAGCAAAGTGTCAGGGAAGAGTTCCGTCAGCACGACGGCGTGGTGACGATCTTGATGTTCTACCGTCGCAGGGCTTCGCCTAAGCACCGCTACAATATTATCAAGGATTATGGTGGAAGGGGGCACCACACACGGCTAAGAATATGATCACGTGGATCAACTTGTGTGTCTAGGGGTGCCCCCTGCCCCCGTATATAAAGGAGCAAGGGAAGGTGCGGCCGGCCAAGAGGAGGGCGCGCCAGGAGGAGTCCTACTCCCACCAGGAGTAGGATTCCCCCCCTTTCCTAGTTGGAATAGGATTCGAGAGGGGGAAAGAGGAGAGAGAGAAGGAAGGGGGGGCGCCGCCCCCCTCTCCTTGTCCTATTCGGACTAGGGGGGGAGGGGCGCGCGGCCCAGCCCTGGCCACCTCTCCTCTCTTCCACTAAAGCCCACTAAGGCCCATATACCTCCCGGGGGGTTCCGGTAACCTCCCGGTACTCCGGTAAAATCCCGATTTCACCCGGAACACTTCCGATATCCAAATATAGGCTTCCAATATATCAATCTTTATGCCTCGACCATTTCGAGACTCCTCGTCATGTCCGTGATCACATCTGGGACTCCAAACAAACTTCGGTACATCAAAATGCATAAACTCATAATATAACTGTCATCGAAACCTTAAGCGTGCGGACCCTACGGGTTCGAGAATAATGTAGACATGACCGAGACACGTCTCCGGTCAATAACCAATAGCGGAACCTGGATGCTCATATTGGCTCCTACATATTCTACGAAGATCTTTATCGGTCAGACCGCACAACACCGTAAGTTGTTCCCTTTGTCATCGATATGTTACTTGCCCGAGATTCGATCGTCGGTATCTCAATACCTAGTTCAATCTCGTTACCGGCAAGTCTCTTTACTCGTTTCGTAATACATCATCTTGCAACTAACTCATTAGTTGTAATGCTTGCAAGGCTTATGTGATGTGCATCACCGAGAGGGCCCAGAGATACCTCTCCAACACTCGGAGTGACAAATCCTAATCTCGAAATACGCCAACTCAACATTTACCTTTGGAGACACCTGTAGAGCTCCTTTATAATCACCCAGTTACATTGTGACGTTTGATAGCACACAAAGTGTTCCTCCGGTAAACGGGAGTTGCATAATCTCATAGTCATAGGAACATGTATAAGTCATGAAGAAAGCAATAGCAACATACTAAACGATCGGGGCTAAGCTAATGGAATGGGTCATGTCAATAACATCATTCTCCTAATCATGTGATCCCATTATTCAAATGACAACACATGTCTATGGTTAGGAAACATAACCATCTTCGATTAACGAGCTAGTCAAGTAGATGCATACTAGTGACGTTTGGTTTGTCTATGTATTCACACAAGTATTATGTTTCCGGATAATACAATTCTAGCATGAATAATAAACATTTATCATGATATAAGGAAATAAAATAATAACATTATTATTGCCTCTAGGGCATATTTCCTTCAGTCTCCCACTTGCACTAGAGTCAATAATCTAGATTACACAGTAACGATTCTAACACCCATGGAGCTTTGGTGCTGATCATGTTTTGCTTCTGGAAGAGGCTTAGTCAACGGGTCTGCTATATTCAGATCCGTATGTATCTTGCAAATCTCTATGTCTCCCACCTGGACTAGATCCCGGATGGAATTGAAGCGTCTCTTGATGTGCCAAGGCAATTGCACTAGTATTGTCACAAAAGATTTTCATTGGACCCGATGCACTAGGTATGACACCTAGATCAGATATGAACTCCTTCATCCAGACTCCTTCGTTTGCGGCTTCCGAAGCAGCTATGTACTCCGCTTCACATGTAGATCCCGCCACAACGCTTTGTTTAGAACTGCACCAACTAACAGCTCCACCGTTTAATGTAAACACGTATCTGGTTTGCGATTTAGAATCGTCCGGATCAGTGTCAAAGCTTGCATCAACGTAACCATTTACGATGAGCTCTTTGTCACCTCCATATATGAGAAACATATCCTTAGTCCTTTTCAGGTATTTCAGGATGTTCTTGACCGCTGTCCAGTGATCCACTCCTGGATTACTTTGGTACCTCCCCGCTAGACTTATAGCAAGACACACATCAGGTATGGTACACAACATTGCATACATGATAGAGCCTATGGCTGAAGCATAGGGAACATATTTTATTTTCTCTCTATCTTCTGCATTGGTCGGGGATTGAGTCTTACTCAATTTCACACCTTGTAACACAGGCAAGAATCCTTTCTTTGCTTGATCCATTTTGAACTTCTTCAAAATTTTGTCAAGGTATGTGCTTTGTGAAAGTCCAATTAAGCGTCTTGATCTATCTCTATAGATCTTAGTGCCCAATATGTAAGCAGCTTCACCGAGGTCTTTCATTGAAAAACTCTTATTCAAGTATCCTTTTATGCTATCCAGAAATTCTATATCATTTCCGATTAGTAATATGTCATCTACATATAATATCAGAAATGCTACAGAGCTCCCACTCACTTTCTTGTAAATACAGGCTTCTCCAAAAGTCTGTACAAAACCAAATGCTTTGATCACACTATCAAAGCGTTTATTCCAACTCCAAGAGGCTTGCACCAGTCCATGAATGGATCGCTGGAGCTTGCACACTTTGTTAGCTCCCTTTGGATCGACAAAACCTTCCGGCTGCATCATATACAACTCTTCTTGCAGAAATCCATTCAAGAATGCAGTTTTGACATCCATTTGCCAAATTTCATAATCATAAAATGCGGCAATTGCTAACATGATTCAGACAGACTTAAGCATCGCTACAGGTGAGAAGGTATCATCGTAGTCAATCCCTTGAACTTGCCGAAAACCTTTTGCGACAAATCGAGCTTTGTAGACAGTAATATTACCGTCAGCGTCAGTCTTCTTCTTGAAGATCCATTTATTCTCAATTGCTTGCCGATCATTGGGCAAGTCAACAAAGTCCATACTTTGTTCTCATACATGGATCCCATCTCAGATTTCATGGCTTCAAGCCATTTTGCGGAATCTGGGCTCATCATCGCTTCTTCATAGTTCGTAGGTTCATCATGATCTAGTTCGCTTCTTCATAGTTCGTAGGTTCATCATGATCTAGTAGCATGACTTCCAGAACAGGATTATCGTACCACTCTGGCGCGGATCTTACTCTGGTTGATCTACGAGGTTCAGTAGTATCTTGTTCTGAAGTTTCATGATCATTATCATTAGCTTCCTCACTAATTGGTGTAGGTGTCACAGAAACAGGTTTCTGTGATGTACTACTTTCCAATAAGGGAGTAGGTACAGTTACCTTGTCAAGTTCTACTTTCCTCCCACTCACTTCTTTCGAGAGAAACTCCATCTCCAGAAAGTTTCCGAATTTAGCAACAAAAGTCTTGCCTTCGGATCTGTGATAGAAGGTGTATCCAATAGTTTCCTTTGGATATCCTATGAAGACACATTTCTCCGATTTGGGTTCGAGCTTATCAGGTTGAAGCTTTTTCACATAAGCATCGCAGCCCCAAACTTTCAGAAACGACAACTTTGGTTTCTTGCCAAACCACAGTTCATAGGTGTCGTCTCAATGGATTTTGATGGTGCCCTATTCAACGTGAATGCGGCCGTCTCTAGAGCATATCCCCAAAACAATAGCGGTAAATCAGTAAGAGACAACATAGATCGCACCATAACTAGTAAAGTACGATTACGACATTCGGACACACCATTACGCTGTGGTGTTCCGGGTGGCGTGAGTTGCGAAACTATTCCACATTGTTTCAAATGTACACCAAACTCGTAACTCAAATATTCTCCTCCACGATCAGATCGTAGGAATTTTATTTTCTTGTTACGATGATTTTCAACTTCACTCTGAAATTCTTTGAACTTTTCAAACGTTTCAGACTTATGTTTAATTAAGTAGATATACCCATATCTGCTTAAGTCATCTGTGAAGGTGAGAAAATAACGATATCCTCCACGAGCCTCAACATTCATCGGACCACATACGTCTATATGTATGATTTCCAATAAATCTGTTGCTCTCCCATAGTACCGGAGAACGGTGTTTTTGTGATCTTACCCATAAGGCACGGTTCGCAAGTACCAAGTGATTCATAATCAAGTGGTTCCAAAAGCCCATCAGTATGGAGTTTCTTCATGCGCTTTATACCGATATGACCCAAACGGCAGTGCCACAAATAAGTTGCACTATCATTATCAACTCTGCATCTTTTGGCTTCAACACTATGAATATGTGTGTCACTACTATCGAGATTTAATAAGAATAGACCACTCTTTAAGGGTGCATGACCATAAAAGATATTACTCATGTAAATAGAACAACCATTATTCTCTGATTTAAATGAATAACCGTCTCGCATCAAACAAGATCTAGATATAATGTTCATGCTTAACACTGGCACCAAATAACAATTATTCAGGTCTAATATTAATCCCGAAGGTAGATGTAGAGGTAGCGTGCCGACTGCGATCATATCGACTTTGGAACCATTTCCCACGCGCATCGTCACCTCGTCCTTAGCCAATCTTTGCTTAATCCGTAGTCCCTGTTTCGAGTTGCAAATATTAGCAACAGAACCAGTATCAAATACCCAGGTGCTACTGCGAGCATTAGTAAGGTACACATTAATAACATGTATATCACATATACCTTTGTTCACCTTGCCATCCTTCTTATCCGCCAAATACTTGGGGCAGTTTCGCTTCCGGTGACCAGTCTGCTTGCAGTAGAAGCACTCAGTTTCAGGCTTAGGTCCAGGTTTGGGTTTCTTCTCTTGAGTAGCAACTTGCTTGCTGTTCTTTTTGAAGTTCCCCTTCTTCTTCCCTTTGCCCTTTTTTCTTGAAACTAGTGGTCTTGTTGACCATCAACACTTGATGCTCCTTCTTGATTTCTACCTCCGCAGCTTTCAGCATTGCGAAGAGCTCGGGAATAGTCTTATTCATCCCTTGCATATTATAGTTCATCACGAAGCTCTTGTAGCTTGCTGGCAGTGATTGGAGAATTCTGTCAATGACGCAATCATCTGGAAGATTAACTCCCAATTGAATCAAGTGATTATTATACCCAGACATTTTGAGTATATGCTCACTGACAGAACTGTTCTCCTCCATCTTGCAGCTATAGAACTTATTGGAGACTTCATATCTCTCAATCCGGGCATTTGTTTGAAATATTAACTTCAACTCCTGGAACATCTCATATGCTCCATGACGTTCAAAACGTCGTTGAAGTCCCGATTCTAAGCCGTAAAGCATGGCACACTGAACTATCGAGTAGTCATCAGCTTTGCTCTGCCAGACGTTCATTACATCTGGTGTTGCTCCAGCAGCAGGCCTGGCACCCAGCGGTGCTTCCAGGACGTAATTCTTCTGTGCAACAATGAGGATAATCCTCAAGTTACGGACCCAGTCCGTGTAATTGCTACCATCATCTTTCAACTTTGCTTTCTCAAGGAACGCATTAAAATTCAACGGAACAATAGCACGGGCCATCTATCTACAATCAAACATAAACAAGCAAGATACTATCAGGTACTAAGTTCATGATAAATTTAGGTTAAATTAATCATATTACTTAAAAAACTCCCACTTAGATAGACATCCCTCTAATCCTCTAAGTGATTACGTGATCCAAATCAACTAAACCATGTCCGATCATCACGTGAGATGGAGTAGTTTCATTGGTGAACATCACTATGTTGATCATATCTACTATATGATTCACGCTCGACCTTTCGGTCTCCGTGTTCCGAGGCCATATCTGTATATGCTTGGCTCGTCAAGTATAACCTGAGTATTCCGCGTGTGCAACTGTTTTGCACCCGTTGTATTTGAACGTAGAGCCTATCACACCCGATCATCACGTGGTGTCTCAGCACGAAGAACTTTCGCAACGGTGCATACTCAGGGAGAACACTTCTTGATAATTAGTGAGAGATCATCTTATAATGCTACCGTCAATCAAAGCAAGATAAGATGCATAAAAGATAAACATCACATGCAATCAATATAAGTGATATGATATGGCCATCATCATCTTGTGCTTGTGATCTCCATCTTTGAAGCACCATCGTGATCACCATCGTCACCGGAGCGACACCTTGATCTCCATTGTAGCATCGTTGTCGTCTCGCCAATCTTATGCTTCCACGACTATCGCTACCGCTTAGTGATAAAGTAAAGCATTACAGCGCGATTGCATTGCATACAATAAAGCGACAACCATATGGCTACTGCCAGTTGCCGATAACTCGGTTACAAAACATGATCATCTCATACAATAAAATTTAGCATCATGTATTGACCATATCACATCATAACATGCCCTGCAAAAACAAGTTAGACGTCCTCTACTTTGTTGTTGCAAGTTTTACGTGGCTGCTACGGGCTTAAGCAAGAACCAATCTTACATACGCATCAAAACCACAACGATACTTTGTCAAGTTGGTGTTGTTTTAACCTTCGCAAGGACCGGGCGTAGCCACACTCGGTTCAACTAAAGTTGGAGAAACTGTCACCCGCTAGCCACCTTTGTGCAAAGCACGTTGGGAGAACCGGTCTCGCGTAAGCGTATGCATAATGTCGGTCCGGGCCGCTTCGTCCAACAATACCGCCGAACCAAAGTATGACATGCTGGTAAGCAGTATGACTTATATCGCCCACAACTCACTTGTGTTCTACTCGTGCATATAACATCAACACATAAAACCTGGCTCTGATACCACTATTGGGGAACGTAGTAATTTCAAAAAAATTCCTACGCACACGCAAGATCATGGTGATGCATAGCAACAAGAGGGGAGAGTGTGATCTACGTACCCTTGTAGACCGACAGCGGAAGCGTTAGCACAACGCGGTTGATGTAGTCGTACGTCTTCACGGCCCGACCGATCAAGCACCGAAACTACGGCACCTCCGAGTTCTAGCACAAGTTCAGCTCGATGACGATCCCCGGACTCCGATCCAGCAAAGTGTCGGGGAAGAGTTCCGTCAGCACGATGGCGTGGTGACGATCTTGATGTTCTACCGTCGCAGGGCTTCGCCTAAGCACCGCTACAATATTATCGAGGATTATGGTGGAAGGGGGCACCACACACGGCTAAGAATATGATCATGTGGATCAACTTGTTTGTCTAGGGGTGCCCCCTGCCCCCGTATATAAAGGAGCAAGGGAAGGTGCGGCCGGCCAGGAGGAGGGCGCGCCAGGAGGAGTCCTACTCCCACCGGGAGTAGGATTCCCCCCCCCCCTTTCCTAGTTGGAATAGGATTCGAGAGGGGGAAAGAGGAGAGAGAGAAGGAAGGGGGGCGCTGCCCCCCTCTCCTTGTCCTATTCGGACTAGGGGGGAGGGGCGCGCGGCCCAGCCTTGGCCACCTCTCCTCTCTTCCACTAAAGCCCACTAAGGCCCATATACCTCCCGGGGGGTTCCGGTAACCTCCCGGTACTCCGGTAAAATCCCGATTTCACCCGGAACACTTCCAATATCCAAATATAGGCTTCCAATATATCAATATTTATGTCTCGACCATTTCGAGACTCCTCGTCATGTCCGTGATCTCATCTGGGACTCCAAACAAACTTCGGTACATCAAAATGCATAAACTCATAATATAACTGTCATCAAAACCTTAAGCGTGCGGACCCTACGGGTTCGAGAACAATGTAGACATGACCGAGACACGTCTCCGGTCAATAACCAATAGCGGAACCTGGATGCTCATATTGGCTCCTACATGTTCTACGAAGATCTTTATCGGTCAGACCGCATAACAACATACGTTGTTCCCTTTGTCATCGGTATGTTACTTGCCCGAGATTCGATCGTCGGTATCTCAATACCTAGTTCAATCTCGTTACCGGCAAGTTTCTTTACTCGTTTCGTAATACATCATCTTGCAACTAACTCATTAGTTGTAATGCTTGCAAGGCTTATGTGATGTGCAACACCGAGAGGGCCTAGAGATACCTCTCCGACACTCGGAGTGACAAATCCTAATCTCGAAATACGCCAACTCAACATTTACCTTTGGAGACACCTGTAGAGCTCCTTTATAATCACCCAGTTACGTTGTGACATTTGATAGCACACAAAGTGTTCCTCCGGTAAATGGGAGTTGCATAATCTCATAGTCATAGGAACATGTATAAGTCATGAAGAAAGCAATAGCAACATACTAAACGATCGGGTGCTAAGCTAATGGAATGGGTCATGTCAATCACATCATTCTCCTAATGATGTGATCCCATTAATCAAATGACAACACATGTCTATGGTTAGGAAACATAACCATCTTCGATTAACGAGCTAGTCAAGTAGAGGCATACTAGTGACGTTTGGTTTGTCTATGTATTCACACAAGTATTATGTTTCCGGATAATACAATTCTAGCATGAATAATAAACATTTATCATGATATAAGGAAATAAAATAATAACATTATTATTGCCTCTAGGGCATATTTCCTTCAGTTAGCCGAGGATCTTCATGAGCTATGTTTGGAAATAGTTCCGAGAGGCTATGTAGCAGCTTTGGAGATTTAGTCAACTTTGATGGATAGAATCAGAGAAGCTCAGGAGACTGACAAGGAGATTGCCTCTATAAAGGAGAAAATGAGGGAAGGAAAGGCTAAAGGATTTCGCGAGGATGAGCATGACACCCTATGGTTTGAAGACCGTGTTTATGTGCCAAATGACTCGGAGATCAGGAAGTTGATTCTACAAGAGGCACATGACTCACCATATTCGATTCACCCAGGAAATACCAAGATGTATTTGGATTTGAAGGATACTTTCTGGTGGACTGGAATGAAGAAAGATATTGCGGAGTATGTAGCAGTTTGTGATGTATGTCAGAGAGTAAAGGCAGAGCATCATAAGCCAGCAGGATTGTTACAGCCATTGCCGATACCCGAATGGAAGTGGGATAAGTTAGGCATGGATTTTATCACAGGATTACCCAGGACTCGTTCAGGCTATGACTCGATTTGGGTTGTAGTTGATCGGTTGACGAAAGTAGCTCATTTCATCCCAGTAAAGACCACTTACACCAGTGCTAAGTTGGCAAAGATATACATGACCAGGATTGTATGCTTACATGGAGTTCCGAGGAGTATAGTATCAGATAGAGGAACCCAATTTACCTCAAAGTTCTGGAATCAGTTGCACGAAACTTTGGGTACCAGGCTAGCGTTCAGCACAGCTTTTCATCCGCAGATAGATGGATAGATCGAGAGAGTCAATCAGATTTTGGAGGATATGCTGAGAGCCTGTGCGCTAGATTATGGATCTAGTTGGGACGACAATTTGCCATATGCAGAATTCTCTTACAACAACAGCTATAAATCCAGTTTAAAGATGGCCCCTTTCGAAGCCTTGTACGGAAGGAGGTGCAGGACACCGTTGTCATGGGATGAAGTTGGAGACCGCCAGTTGTTTGGGCCTGATTTGATTAAGGAGTCTGAACAGAAGGTGAAGTTGATTCGCGATAGGCTTAAGGTAGCCCAGTCCAGGCAGAAAAGCTACACAAATTCTAAACGCAAGGAGACATTTTACGAAGTCAGAGACCGAGTTTATCTTCGAGTATCCCCACTTCGGGGAATAAAGTGCTTTGGTGTTAAGGGAAAGTTAGCGCCACAATTTGTAGGACCATACCGAGTATTGGAACGTATGGGAGAAGTGGCCTACAAATTGGAATTGCCCGAAGGATTGTTAGGAGTTCATGATGTGTTCCACGTTTCTCAGTTGAAGAAGTGCCACGCGGAGATGGCTGACATACCCTTGAGAGACAAGTGCCATTGGAAGCAATTCAGTTGGATAACAATTTACCCTATGAAGAGAAACCAGTTAAGATTCTCGAGTTTTCCAACCGAGTCACCCGCAGCAAGGTTATCAAGTTTTGTAAAGTTCAGTGGAGCCACCACACGGAGGATGAAGCCACCAGGGAGCGAGAGGAGGATTTGCTCAAGGACCACCCTCACCTATTTTCTAGCCAACCCGAATCTCGAGGGCGAGTTCATCTTAAGGGGGGTAGGTTTGTAACATCCCAAATTTTCAATTTGGAATGTTATACACTAGATCATCATTGCATATCATACTTTATTTGCTTTTGGTTTGATCCTAGAAATTCTACGCAACTCAAGGACCCATGGAGAGAGTTGGGGATTTCGTTATTTTCATATTTGAGTTTTCTCAAATTTTGAGAATAGGATCATTTGATTTTAATTATTTTATCATCAATTATTTCTATTACAAAAATATGAGAGAGGGAATAAAATGACTTTCCCAAAATAAAGAAATATTGAGGGTTTAATAATAAAATCAAATAAGATTTTATTTCGGAGTTTTCTGTTATTTTATTTGAATTTAGGAAAAATGTGCGTTTTTCAAAATTGCATTTAGGCCCCAAATAAATGTTCACTTTGTCCGGCTTGATTTTAGAAACCGGGGAAATTTATTTCGGGATTTTGGGAGTCCGTTTAATATTTCTTTTATTTGTTTTTCTGCGCGAAATATTAAAAAACGCAACCGACCTACGGGCCGTGTCCGACCCAGACACTAGGCCCGTCCAGGCTTTATAAGCTGGGGAGCCCAGCCCGGGAACTCCCAAACCCTAGCGCCGCAGCCCCGCCACCCTAGCGCCGCCGCCGCCTTCGCCGCCCCGCGCCGCCGCACCGCCGCCGACCGCCGCCCCGCGTCGCCGCCGACCGCCGCCACCGCCGGAGCACCACCGCCGCCCCCCGGATCCGTCGCCGGAGTTGCCGGAGGTAGTTTTTTTTAGTCGCCGGTTTTTCCCGAAAAACCGTTCGGTTTTTCCGATGGTTTTGTTCGTTTTTTTAGTTTTGGTTTTTTAAATAGATTGGTTTTTCTGATTTATTTAAATAGCGAGCGTTCGTTCGTTCGTTCCTTCTAGCGAACGTTCATCGTTTTTCTTTTCTCGGATTAAATCTGCGATTTTTCTGATCGCGATTTCTGATCCGATTTTCGTTTTAGTATAACTTTTCGCTCGTTTATCGGAATCAGGCGATTCAAGCGCCTGGAGTTTCGTCTCGAAACCCTCTACCCGTTTAACCAACTTAAACAAGTTTTTGCTTCTGTAAAATTTTACCTAGATCCAGATTAGTAGAACGAAGGTTTTTTCTTTCGCCGTTTGACTTTCGTTGCTTCGTTTGATTTGATTCTTTTTGCAAACCGGAGTTCTTAAGTTGAACCTTCTGGTTAGATCTCTTATTTGAGTTTTACGTGTTCATTAGTTGAGTACTTATTGTATGCTTGTTTTTTTGTCTGCGATAGAATACCCGGAGTGCGCCGCCTGTTACTTCGAATCTCTAGGTTTCACGGATCATCAGCAAGGCAAGTAACACTTTGATCATGCTTTCCAACTACCCAGTTTTATTGCATTAGATCAATCCTCACACATTGCATGATTAGGATCTAATTAAATTGTGGGATGGGAAGTAGTTGAGGTAGTACCTATTACCTGTTGTATTATCAAACCTTTGGGAGTTACTTCTACGTTTGCCTATTATGCCATGCTATGCTAGTAGACGTGGATTGGGTGAGTGAATATCCATGACAGATGTGAGTTTGTTAATTAATGGTTTATCTAAGGTGGCAATTTAAACACACATCTGGATGGATTGAGGTACCTGGGTATTCCAGGATTGCCTGTTGTTTTTCTTTATGGACCGCCACCTAGGCCCAAAGGGATCATGAGATTTTTCAAGCTAGAAACTTCCGTGTGCAGCCACAAGCTATTATGGGCTCTAGCATAGTTGATTAAGTCGTGCGAACTCTTACAGGGTAGACAAGCAGATGTAGGGGAAAGTAGGTGTAACGGTCTATCCATCGTAAGGTGCTAGCGCTTCTGAAAGACCATGTCTCGGTCATCCGTATCTCAAACACCATGTAGTGCGATAAACCAAATGGAGGCGATCGAGTCTTGTGGGGAAAAGTGCGCAAACCTTTGCAGAGTGTATAAACTAATCATGATTAGCCGTGTCCCCGGTTATGGACATCTTGAGTATCTAATACTTGGATTATCATGTGAATCTCAACATGTTACTATAAAATTAAGTTTGACGGGTTTGTTTAATGATGTTTAATTGGGATTGAGGATGCTGTCAACCATTCTCAATGTTTAACAACTACCATGATAGTTAAATAAAATTTATTCCTTTGCAGTAGGGAAAAATTTGCTTTACGCAAAAACTGTAACCATAGAGCTTTCCGCTAGCCAAATATGCATGTAGTATAGGCTTAATCTTTCATTACTCTCTATGTGTTACTTTGCCAGCATATTCCATGTGCTGACCCATTTTGGGTTGCAACATTAATGTTGCAGATTTTTCAGACGACGATTAAGGAGTTTTAGGTCGTGGTTCTATACTCAGTGATGCCGTTGGAGGTGATGGACTCACTTATCTTCTAAGCCTTCCGCTGTTATCGTTATTAGATGGCCTTAAGCCATATTTATTGTAATAAGTTCTCTATTGAGACACTCGATGTAATAAGTGTGTGATTGCTACTCTGTTATAAATCCTTCAAGTACTGTGTGGTGTCAGCATTACTGATCCAGGGATGACACCTGAGCACAGAGATCAGACTGTTTGTGGTCTGGTCGCTGCA
Organism: Triticum urartu; assembly: GCF_003073215.2. Taxonomy (NCBI): domain Eukaryota; kingdom Viridiplantae; phylum Streptophyta; class Magnoliopsida; order Poales; family Poaceae; genus Triticum; species Triticum urartu. The sequence goes on along the minus strand of NC_053023.1, from coordinate 218,169,118 downwards.
GAATCGTGAAAAAACCATGATAGATGAAATTATTTATAATAGTGATTATGCATTAAGACATTCTCTTGGGGATAATCAAATCTTTGATGAAAATCTTAAAAAGGAAGTCCCCTTTTAGATATAATCCAACAAGTTTTCAATGATGTAATCAACATTATTCTTGGATTGTTGCCGGAAATCAAAGGGGTTATGATGATAAGCAACTTGATAGTGCTAAGGTTTCCATGGATAATGTGTTTTACATTGTTTTTGCAAAACCTCCTGACAAAAACACATCTAAGGAAATCAAGAAGAAAGATGACAATACTTAGATCCTTTGCTTTATGCCTAGCTAGGGGCGTAAAATGATAGCGCTTTTTGGGAGGCAACCCATTGAATAAAATTTATTTTTGTCTTTTTATTTTTGTTACTGAGTGATTGCATAATTATGCTACTGTTATGATTGTGTTTTTGTGTTTCAATTATTATTTGTGCCAAGCAAGCCCTTTAGGATCATTTTGGGTGATAGTTGCTTTGATCCTGCTGAAAAATAGAAACTTCTATGCTCACAAAAATAATTTTAATTTTAAACAGAAGCGCGATAAAATACTGATTCTTTCTGAAGAAGATTAATATAAAATTTTATCATGATGTCCTAATATTTCAGAATTTTTGGAGTTACAGAAGTATTCGAAATATTCAGATTGCTACAGACTATTCTGTTTTTTTGATAGATTCTGTTTTCTTTGCGTTGTGTGCTTGTTTTGATGATTCTATGGTTTCCTTTGAAGAGTTTTTGCCATAGAAAAGCTGGAATATAGTAGATATAATGCAAAAATAAAATATGAATGGGTTTGCAACAGTACTTATAGTAGTGATTTGCTTTCTTATACTAACGAATCTCATGAAGGTTTTGTTGAGTTTTGTGTGATTGAAGTTTTCAAGTTTTGGGTGATATTACGATGGATTAAGGAATAAGGATTAGCAAAAGGCTAAACTTGGGGATTCCCATGTCACCCCAAGATAATATTCAAGAAGTATCAAGCAACCAAGCTTGGGGATGCCCCCCGAGTGGCATCCCCTCTTTCTTCTAACAACCATCGGTATTTTACTTGGAACTATATTTTTATTCGCCACATATAATGAGTTTTTCTTGGATCATCTTGTACGATATGAGTCTTTGCTTGTTTTGATTTTTATTTTAAGTCATGAATCCTTGCTGGACACACCTATTTGAGAGAGCCAACATTATGCCATGACTTGTTAGAATTGCTCTCTATGCTTCACTTAAATTTCTGGCGCCGTTGCCGGGGAGATCTACATCAAGCCTACCAGGTACCCACCATAAATTCTCATCTATTGAATCACATTATTTTCCACTTGCCTCTCGTTTTCCTCTTCCCCACTTCTAAAACTATTTCAGAAAAACACAAAGAAATTACCTCTTTATTCGCCCTTCTTCCTTTCATCTTTTCATTTTCATTTTGTTTGCTCATGTGTTAGATTGCTTGATTTGTCATGATGTCTCAAGAAAATACCAAGTTGTGTGACTTTCCCAATGCTAATAATAATGATTTTATTAGTACTCTGATTGCTCCCTCCACTACTATAGAATCTTATGAAATTAATGCCGCTTTGCTGAACCTTGTTATAAAAGATCAATTTTCCGGCCTTCCTAGTGAAGGTGCCACATCCCATCTAAATACTTTCATTGAGTTGTGTGATATGCAAAAGAAAAAAGATGTGGATAATGATATTGTTAAATTGAAGGTATTTTTGTTCTCACTACAAGATCGCGCTAAGACTTGGTTTTCATCTTTGCCTAAAAATAGTATTGATTCATGGAATAAGTGTAAAGATGCTTTTATTTCCAAGTATTTTCCTCCCGCTAAGATCATCTCCGTTAGGAACGATATTATGAATTTTAAGCAACTTTATCATGAACATGTTGCACAATCTTGGGAGAGGATGAAATTGATGATAAGAAATTGCCCTACTCGTGGTTTAAGTTTATGGATGATCATACAAAAAATTTATGCCGAATTGAATTTTGCACCTAGAAATATTTTAGATTCCGCCGCGGGTGGTACTTTTATGGAAATTACTTTAGGAGAAGCTACTATACTCCTAGATAATATTATGTCTAGTTATTCTCAATGGCATACCAAAAGATCCTCCACTAGTAAAAAAGTGCATGCGATTGAAGAAATTAATACTTTGAGTGGAAAGATGGATGAACTTATGAAATTGGTTGTTAGTAAGAGTGTTCCTATTGATCCTAATGATATGCCTTTGTCTACTTTGATTGAGAATAATAATGAATCTATGGATGTGAATTTTTGTTGGTAGGAACAATTTTGGTAATAACGCATATAGAGGTAATTTCAACCCTAGGTCGTTTCCTAGTAATTCCTATAATAATTATGGTAATTACTACAACAATTCTTATGGAAATTATAATAAAATACCATCTTTAGAACAATATTAAAGAATTTATTAATTCACAAAATGTTTTCAATGCTATGGTTGAAGGAAAATTGCTCAAGATTGATGATTTGGCTAGGAACGTTGATAGAATTTCTATTGAGATTGATTCTCTGAAAATTAGATCTATGCAACCCAAGCATGATATTAATGAATATTTGAAAGCTATTAAAATTTCTATTGATGAGTGTAGAGAAAGAACCGCTAGGATGCGTGCTAAGCGAGATTGGTTTGTAAAAGTGTGTTCTTTTAGTTTTTGTGAGAATAATGATGAAGATCTTAAAGTAATTGGTGTGACTCCTTTGAATCTTTGTTTTCTAATATTAATCTTGATAAATATGGGACTGAAGATGAGTCAACTTTAGCTAGAAGGCATCCCAATGATTCGGAGTTTATAGATCTTAATGCAAAAATTGATAAAAGTGGCATTGGAGAGGTCAAAACTTTAAGTAGCGATGAACCCACTCTTTTGGATTCCAAGGATTTTAAATATGATAAGTTTTCTTTGATAGATTGTATTTCCTTTTTGCAATCCATGTTGAATTCTCCTCATGCTTATAATAAAAATAAAGCTTTTGCTAAACATATCGTTGATGCTATGATGGAATCTTTTTTAGAAAAGATTGAATTGGAAGTTTCTATCCCTAGAAAACTTTATGATGAGTGGGAACCTACTATCAAGATTAAAATCAAAGATTATGAGTGCCATGCTTTGTGTGATTTGGGTTCTAGCATTTCCATGATTCCAAAAACTTTATGTGATGTGTTAGGTTTTCGTGAATTTGATGATTGTTCTCTGAATTTGCATCCAGCGGATTCCACTATTAAGAAGCCTATGGGAAGGATTAATGATGTTCTTATTGTTGCAAATAAGAATTATGTGCATGTAGATTTCATTTTTCTTGATATAGATTGCAATCCTACATGTCCTATTATTCTTGGTAGACCTTTCCTTAGACAATCGGTGCAATTATTGATATGAAAGAAGGAAACATTAGATTTCAATTTCCATTAAGTAAGGGCATGGAAAACTTTACAAGAAAGAAAATTAAGTTTCCATATGAATCTATTATGAGGGCTACTTATGGTTTGCATACCAAATATGACAATACCTAGATCTATGTTTTGTGCCTAGCTAGGGGCATTAAACAATATCGCTTGTTGGGAGGCCACCCAATTTTATTTTTATGTTTTTGGTTTTTGGTTCTATTTTGCAATAAATACACATTATTACCTCTGTAATAATTGTGTTTTGGTGATTTAATTAGTGTTTGAGCCAAGAAAGACCTTTGGGATGATCTATGGTGATAGTTGATTCGATCTTGCTAAAAAACAGAAACTTTCGCGCCTAGAAACAAAATTAATCGGAGCTTCTGGAACATGATAAATTATTTATTTTTTTACACAAGATTGATATATGAATTTCCTCTGTTCTACTAATTTTTCAGAATTTTTGGAGTTACAGAAGTATACGAAGCTTTCAGATAACTACAGTATGTTCTGTTTTTGACAGATTCTGTTTTCTATGTGTTGTTTGCTTATTTTGATGAATCTATGGGTAGGGTATGAACTATGGAGAAGTTGGAATACAGTAGATATTACACGAATATAAATGAAGAATGAGTTCACAACAGTACCAAAAAGTGGTGATTTATTTTCGTATACTAACGGATCTCATGAGTTTTCTTGTTGAGTTTTGTGTCGTGAAGTTTTCAAGTTTTGGGTAAAGATTTGATGGAAAATGGAATAAGGAGTGGCAAGAGCCTAAGCTTGGGTATTCCCAAGTCACCCAAGGTAATATTCAAGGACAACCAAGCATCTAAGCTTGGGGATGCCCCGGATGGCATCCCCTCTTTCGTCTTCATCTATTGGTAAATTTACTTGAGGCTATATTTTTATTCACCACATGATATGTGTTTTGTTTGGAGCATCTTGTATGATATGAGTCTTTGCTTTTTAGTTTTCCACAATCATCCTTGTTGTACACACCTTTTGATAGGGACACGCATGAATCGCGAATTTATTAGAATACTCTATGTGCTTCACTTATATTTTTTGAGCTAGGCAATTTGCTCTAGTGCTTCACTTATATATTTTTAGAGCACGGTGGTGGCTTTATTTTATAGAAATTGTTGGACTCCCATGCTTCATTTATATTATTTTGAGAGTCTCTAAACAGCGTGGTAATTTTCTTAGGTTATGAATTTGGTACTAATATGATGGGCACCCAAGAGGGATATAATAAAAACTTTCATATAAAGAGCATTGAATACTATGAGAAGTTAGATTCCTTATGATTGTTTTGAGATATAAAGATGGTGATATTAGAGTCATGCTAGTGATTAATTGCTGATTGGTAGAAATACTTGTGTTAAAGTTAGTGATTCCCATAGCATGCACGTATGGTGAAATGTTATGTGATGAAGTCGGAGCATGATTTATTTTTTGATTGTCTTCCTTATGAGTGGCGGTCGGGGACGAGCAATGGACTTTTCTTACCAATCTATCCCCCTAGGAGCATGCGTGTAGTACTTTGTTTTGATAGCTAATTTTTTTGCAATAAGTATTGAGTTCTTTATGACTAATGTTGAGTCCATGGATTATACGCACTCTCACCCTTCCACCATTGCTGGCCTCTCTAGTACCGCGCAACTTCCGCCGGTGGATTAAACCCACCATATACCTTCCTCAAAACAGCTACCATACCTACCTATTATGGCATTACCATAGACATTCCGAGATATATTGTCATGCAACTTCCACCGTTCTCTTTTATTATGACACGCACCATCATTGTCATATTGCTTTGCATGATCATGTAGTTGGTGTAGTATTTGTGGCAAGGCCACCGTTCATATTCTTTTTATACGTATGTCACCTTGATCATTGCAGATCCTAGTACACCGTCGTAGGCATTCATATAGAGTCATATTTTGTTCTAGTATCGAGTTGTAATTCCTGAGTTGTAAGTAAATAAAAGTGTGATGATCATCATTATTAGAGCATTGTCCCATGTGAGGAAAGGAGATGGAAGCTATGATTCCCTCACAAGTTGGGATGAGTCTCCGGATTTATAAAAAATAAAAGAGGCCAAATAAGCCCACAAAAAATAAAAGAGGCCAAAGAAGCTCAAACAAAAAAATGAGAGAAAAGAGAGAAGGGACAATGTTACTATCCTTTTTCCACACTTGTGCTTCAAAGTAGCACCATGATCTTCATGATAGGGAGTCTCATATGTTGTCACTTTCAAATGCTAGCGGGAATTTTTCATTATAGAACTTGGCTTGTATATTCCAATGATGGGCTTCCTCAAATTTCCCTAGGTCTTCGTGACCACGCAACTTGGATGCACACCCACTTAGTTTCTTTTTGAGCTTTCATACACTTATACCTCTGTTGCATCCGTTGCATGACAATCCTGATACGTCTCCAACGTATCTATAATTTTCGATTGCTCCATGCTATATTATCTACTATTTTGGGCAATATTGGGCTTTATTATCCACTTTTATATTACTTTTGGGACTAACCTATTAACCGGAGGCCCAGCCCAGATTTGCTGTTTTATGCCTATTTCAGTGTTTTGAAGAAAAGGAATATCAGACGGAGTCGAAATGGAACGAAATCAACTGGAGAAGTTATTTTTGGAAGGAAACACACCTGATGGACTTGGACCCCACGTCAGAAGATACGGGAGCTGCCCAGGAGGGTGGGGGCACGCCCCCTGCCTCGTGGGGCTCCTGTGACTCCTCCGACGTCCTCCCTGCACCCATATATATCCACGTACCCTAAAACTTCCAAAACGCAACATAGATCGAGAGTTCCGCCGCCAGAAGCCTCCGTAGCCACCGAAAACCAATCTAGACCCGTTCCGGCACCCTGCTGGAGGGGGCAATCCCTCTCCGGTGGCCATCTTCATCATCCCGGTGCTCTCCATGACGAGGAGGGAGTAGTTCTCCCTCGGGGCTGAGGGTATGTACCAGTAGCTATGTGTTTGATCTCTCTCTCTCGTGTTCTTGATTTAGGACGATCTTGATGTATGGCGAGCTTTGGTATTATATTTGGATCCTATGATGTTTCTTCCCCCCTCTACTCTCTTGTAATGAATTGAGTTTCCCCTTTGAAGTAATCTTATCAGATTGAGTCTTTAAAGATTTGAGAACACTTGATGTATGTCTTGCCGTGCGTATCTGTGGTGACAATGGGATATCACGTGATTCACTTGATGTATGTTTTGGTGATCAACTTGCGGGTTCCGCCCATGAACCTATGCATAGGGGTTGGCACATGTTTTCGTCGTGATTCTCCGGTAGAAACATTGGGGCACTCTTTGAGGTTCTATGTGTTGGTTGAATAGATGAATCTGAGATTGTGTGATGCATATCGTATAATCATACCCACGGATACTTGAGGTGACATTGGAGTATCTAGGTGACATTAGGGTTTTGGTTGATTTTTGTCTTAAGTTGTTATTCTAGTACGAACTCTAGGGCTGTTTGTGACACTTATAGGAATAGCCCAACGGATTGATTGGAAAGAATAACTTTGAGGTGGTTTCGTACCCTACCATAATCTTTTCGTTCGTTCTCCGCTATTAGTGACTTTGGAGTGACTCTTTGTTGCATGTTGAGGGATAGTTATGTGATCCAATTATGTTAGTATTGTTGAGGGAACTTACACTAGCGAAAGTATGAACCTTAGCCCTTGTTTCCACACATTGCAATACCATTTACGCTCATTTTTATCACTTGCTACCTCGCTGTTTTTATTATTTCAGATTACAAAAACTATTATCTACTATCCATATACCACTCATATCACCATCTATTCGCCGAACTAGTGCACCTATACAATTTACCATTGTATTGGGTGTGTTGGGGACACAAGAGACTCTTTGTTATTTGGTTGCAGGGTTGCTTGAGAGAGACCATCTTCATCCTATGCCTCCTACGGATTGATAAACCTTAGGTCATCCACTTGAGGGAAATTTGCTACTGTCCTACAAACCTGTGCACTTGCAGGCCCAACAACGTCTATAAGAAGAAGGTTGTGTAGTAGACATCAAGCTTTTTTGTGGCGCCGTTGCCGGGGAGGTGAGTGCTTGAAGGTATATCTTTAGATCTTGCAATCGAGTCTTTTAGTTTCTTGTTTTATCACTATTTTAGTTTATATAAGAAAATTACAAAAAATGGAATTAAGTTTGTCTCATACGCTTCACTTTTTTAATATCTTTCGTGAGTATGATGGAAAGGATAATTGTGCTCAAGTGCTAGAAGAAGAAATCTATAAAATGTTTGGCACTAAATATTTGAATGATGAGCATGATTGCAATGTTGTTAGTACAAATTCTTTGAATATCCATAATACTAATGATGATTGCACTAGTTATGATGAAAATGCCTCCTATAAACATGTCAATTTTTGTGGAGTTAGACTGGGTTTGCAAGTACACACCAAATAGGGAAGATAGATATTGCAAGAGGCATAAGTACTTAGAAACCAAATTGTTGCAAGAAGAGCTAGATGAATGTGCTGAAAGATTCAATACTTTTCGTTCTCCTTGTGAACTTTGCAATGAACATGGTCATTTAAAGCTCCAATGCTATTCGTTTCATGATAAAGTCGTGTCCAAATATTGTGATAATTTGATTACCTTTGAGCATCATAAAGAGCTTAGCCTTCTTTTCGGTTATGAATAAATGAAACATATAACTGAGGATATTCCAAATTTTGCCCTAGGGCGCGTGCCCTCTAGCTTGTGGGCCCCACGGGACTCCTCTAACTCTAACCTTTGGCCTATAAATTCAGAAATATTCCCAAACCAACAGAAGCAAGATCCCATCTTGGGGCCTTTTTGGCATCCTACTAGAGGGGGATTCGATCACGGAGGGCATCTACATCAACTCTATTGCCCTACCGATGAAGCGTGATTAGTTTACCACAAAACTATGGGTCAGCACATGGAATATGCTGGCAATATAACACAGTAGAGCAGAAACAGAATAATGCTATCACTACATGCATATATGGCTGGTGGAAAGCTGTATGGTTATAGTTTTTGCGAAAAGACAATTTTTCCCTACAACAAAGGAATAGATTTTAATTTAACTATCATGGTGGTTGAAACATCATTGAGAAGGTACCCCCAACTCAATCCCAATTAAAGAGATTAACAACCCAACAATATTAATTAAACATGGTGAGATACATGTGATAACCTAAGTACTAGATACTCAAGAATTGTCCATAAACGGGGACACAGCTAACCATGATTAGATTGTACACTCTGTAGAGGTTTGCGCACTTTTCCCCACAAGACTCGATCGCCTCCGTTAGATTTCTCGCACTACATGGTGTTTGAGAAACGGATGACCGAGACACAGTCTTTCAGAAACGTTAACTCTCTACTCCGGGTAGACCATACCAAACCTACAAAACCCACTACCTGCTGATCTACCTCTTCAAGAGCTTCACGTAACTTACTCAACTATGCTAGATCCCATAATAGCTTGTGGCTGCAGACGGAAGTTTCTAGCATGAATCATCTCAGTTCCCTTTGAGCCTGGGTGGCGGTCCATAGGAAGATCACACGGGTACCCCGGGATTTCCAAAAAAAAAAACAGACAACACTGGGTTCCCCAGGTTCCTCAATCCACCCAGTTGTTTGATTAAGTTGCCACCTTAAGTTGAACCATTAATTAACAATCTCACATCTGTCATGAATTTCACTCAAACCCAAACCACTTCTACGAGCATAGCATAGCAATAAGCAATACGAAGAGGTAACTCCCAAGGGTTTGGACATAACAGGACAATAGGTTCTACCTCAGAAACTACTTCCCAACCCACAAGTTAATGACATCCTAATCATGCAATGTTTGAGGATTGGAACTAATGCATAAAAACCGGGTAATAGTGGGATATGATCAAAGTGTTACTTGCCTTGCTGACGATCCGCGAATCCTAGAGACTCGTAGTAACACGCTTCGCACTCCGGGAATTCTATCGCAAGCAAACAATAACATACATAAGTAACAAGCAACGATGCACAAACAAAACTCAACTAAGAGAGGTTGACCATAAAGTTCAACTTAAGAATACACAAAAAGAATCAAATCAAACGGAGCAACAAAAGTCAAATGGTGAAAGAAAGAAGCTTTGTTTACTAATCTGAAACTAGGCCAAATTTTACAGTAACAAAAACTTGTTTGAGTTGATTAAACGGAAAGAGGGTTTCGAGATGAAACTCCAGGCGCTTGAATCGCCTGATTCCGATAAACGAGCGAGAAGAAAAACAGAAATTAAGATCGGATCTGAAATCGCGATGAGAAAAATCGCGGAATAAATCCGAGAAAAAGAAAAACGACGACAGATTAACGAATGAACGTTCGTTATCTGGATGTAAACGAAGAACCCGTTCGTTAAAACGAACGAACGAGCGAATGCTCGCTAAATAAATAAACCGGAGAAAAACCGATCTATTTAAAAAACGAAACTAGGGTTTCTAAAAAAACCCGAACGGTTTTTTTTCTTTAGAAAACCGGGGCGGTGCAGCGGCTACCTTGGCTCGGCTCCGGTGGGGCTCTGGTGCGGCGATGGGGCGGCGTGGGGTGGCGGGGCTGCGGCGGCGACGTGGGGTGGCGGGGCTGCGGCGGCGGCGGCGGGAGGCAGCGGCGGCTCCTGGCGGCGGCGGGGCGGCGGCAGGCGGCGGGGCAAGGGGCTGCGGGCGGCGGCGACTTGGGCTCCAGGGGGGCGGCGGCGGTATTTAAAGGGGAGGGGGCGGCAGTGGCTTGGGGGAGGGGGCAAGGCAGCGGCGGCGGCGGGGAGTCCGGCTCGGACTTGGAGTCCGGGTCGGCGGCGGCGGCGCACGCGCGCGAGGCGGTGGCGGCTCGGACCGGCCTGGCTCGGCTGGGCCTTAGGCCCAGTCGGGCGCGAGATATTTTTTTTAAATAATTCCGCCGACCGAAGAAAAATCCTAGAAAAATAAATAAAAATCTAAAAATGCTAAAACAAATTTTCACCGTCTAAATAAAATATTTAGGACGAGTTGAACATTTTCTTGGCCCTAAAATGCAATTTTGAAAATGTGCAATTTTTCTAATGCAAATAAAATCCGAATAAAACCAAATAAAATCCAATAAATGATTTTAATATTTTTCCTCCAACATTTCAGTTATTTTGGAGAAGTCATATTATCTCCACTCATTTGATTTAATATGAAATATTTTCGGAGAGAAAAATTATTAAAATCAAAATCCTCGTTTCATTATTTGATAAAAAAATGAAATATGAAAACCGGAAAATCCCCAACTCTCTCCGTGGGTCCTTGAGTTGCTTAGGATTTCAAGGATTGCGGAACTGGAATGCAATAAATCATGATATGCATGGGTGATCTATGTATAACATTCCAAATTGAAAATTTGGGATGTTACAAACCTACCCCCCTTAAGATGAATCTTGCCCTCGAGATTCGGGTTGGCTAGAAAATAGGTATGGGTGGTCCTTGTGGAGATCATCCTCTCGTTCCCAGGTGGCGTCATCCTCGGTATGGTGGCTCCACTGAACCTTGCAAAACTTGATAACCTTACTGCGGGTGACTCTGCTGGCAAACTCAAGAATCCTAACTGGCTTCTCCTCGTAAGTCAAATCACTGTCCAACTGAATCGCTTCCAGGGGTACTATATCTCTTAATGGTATATCCGCCATCCCAGCATGGCACTTCTTCAGCTGTGAAACATGGAACACTTTGTGGACTCCTGACAATCCCTCAGGTAACTCCAACTTGTAGGTAACTTCTCCCATCCGTTCCAAAATGCGATACGGTCCTACAAATCTCGGGGCTAACTTTCCTTTAACTCCAAAAAATTTCACTCCTCGCAAGGGCGATACTCGCAGATATGCTCTATCTCCAATTTCGTAGGTTACCTCCTTGCGTTCTGAGTCTGCATAACTCTTCTGCCTGGACTGAGCAATCTTCAGTCGGTCTCGGATCAACTTTACCTTCTCCTCAGATTCTTTAATCAGGTCTGGTCCAAACAACTGTCGGTCTCCTACCTCATCCCACATCAACGGTGTTCTGCACCTGCGTCCATACATGGCTTCAAACGGTGCCATCTTCAAACTGGCTTGGTAGCTATTGTTGTATGAGAACTCTGCATACGGCAAATTGTCATCCCAACTAGAAGCATAATCTAGCGCACAGGCTCTCAACATGTCCTCCAAAATTTGATTGACTCTCTCAGTTTGTCCGTCTGTCTATGGGTGAAACGTTGTACTGAACTCCAATCTCGTTCCCAGAGTGTGGTGTAACTGATGCCAAAACTTTGAAGTAAATTGTGTTCCTCGGTCCGATACGATGGTCCTCGGAACTCCATGCAGACATACGATCCTGGACATGTAGATCTTGGCCAACTTTGCACTTGTATAGGTGGTTTTCACTGGGATGAAGTGAGCTACTTTGGTCAAACGATCAACTACTACCCATATGGAATCATATCTTGCTTTAGTCCTGGGAAATCCGGTGATAAAGTCCATGCCAAGTTTATCCCACTTCCATTCGGGTATCGGCATAGGCTGTAACAGTCCTGCTAGCTTCTGATGGTCTGCCTTAACTCTCTGACATACATCACATACGACTACATACTCAGCAATATCCTTCTTCATACCAGTCCAACAGAAACGTTCCTTCAAATCCAAATACATCTTGGTGTTTCCGGGGTGTATCGAGTATGGTGAGTCATGGGCCTCTTGAAGTATTAACTTCCTGATCTCCTGATTATTGGGCACATAAACTCTGTCCTCAAACCATAGGGTATTGTGCTCATCTTCACGAAAACCTTTGGCCTTTCCTTTGTCCATCTTCTCCTTTATCTCGGCAATCTCTTTATCATCTTTCTGAGCTTCCCGAATCTTGTCCAGCAATGTCGACTGAACCTCCATTGTGGCAATGAACCTTCTAGGTACAATTTCTAATCGAATTTCCATGATGTCCTTTGCTAATTCCTCCGGCAGTCCTTTACTTTCAAGGATATTAGCATAACTCTTCCGACTCAATGCGTCTGCTATGACATTGGACTTTCCTGGATGATAGTGTAGCTTCATGTCATAATCCTTTATAAGTTCCAACCATCTCCTCTGCCTAAGGTTCAGCTCCTTCTGGGTGAAGATGTACTTCAAACTCTTGTGATCCGTGTACACATCACAACGGTTTCCAATAAGGTAATGTCTCCAAGTCTTCAATGCATGCACTACGTCTGCTAGCTCCAAATCATGCATAGCATAATTCAACTCATGAGGTTTTAGTTGTCGTGAGGCATACGAAACAACTCTTCCGTCCTGCATAAGCACACATCCAAGTCCTAAGCGAGAGGCGTCGCAATACACTTGGAACTCCTTATGTATATCTAGCAGTACTAGCACTGGGGCTGTAGTCAAACGTTTCTTCAACTCCTGGAAACTTGCTTCACAATCTTCTGTCCATTTAAACTTGGTATCCTTCTTCAACAGTTCAGTCATTGGTTTCGCAATCTTGGAAAAATTCTCAATGAATCTCCGGTAGTATCCCGCGAATCCAAGAAAACTGCGGATCTCGCTAACTGAGGTGGGTGCCAACCATTCAGTGACTGACTGAACCTTGCTGGGGTCTACTGCTATACCTTCTCCTGATATAACATGTCCAAGAAATCCGACTTCCTTCAGCCAAAACTCGCATTTGCTAAACTTAGCATACAACTGGTGTTCCCTGAGCTTCTCGAGAACTAAACGCAAATGCTCCTTATGCTCCTCCTCGTTCTTCGAGTATACCATGATATCATCAATAAAAACCACAACAAACTTGTCCAAATACTCCATGAACACCTTGTTCATCATGCTCATGAAATAGGCAGGGTTGTTAGTCAGTCAAAATGACATGACCGTGTACTCGTATAATCCATATCGCGTTGTGAACGCCGTCTTTGGTATGTCCTTCTCTCGTATCTTCAACTGATGATACCCTGATCGTAAATCGGTCTTTGAGAACACTTTAGCTCCTTGCAACTAATCAAACAGATCATTGATCATCGGTAGTGGGTACTTGTTCTTCATTGTCACTTCATTCAAGGTTCGATAATCAACAAGCATCCTTAGGGATTTATCCTTCTTCTCAACCAAAAGTACTGGGGCTCCCCAAGGTGATGAACTTCTTCGGATGTATCCTTTCTCCAATAACTCCTTGATCTGTTTCTTAATTTCCTCTAGATCATTCGCGGGCATCCGCTAGGGTCTCTTGGATATTGGTCCTGTTCCTGGTAACAGCTCTATCAAGAACTCAATATCTCTGTCCGGTGGCATGCCTGGTAACTCCTCTGGGAAAAAATCTGGGTAATCTCTTACTACCGGCACTTCCTCCTGAACAACTCCCGTAAGGGCATTCACTTGGCTCCTTTTAGGCACATGCCTAGACACATACTTAATCTTTTTTCCTTCCGGGGTGGTGAGATAAATCGACTTACTAGCACAGTCAATGCTTCCTCCAAACTTTGACATCCAGTCCATACCCAATATCACATCCAATCCTTGTGACTCCAAGATAATTAGGTCGGATGGAAAAACATATGTACCAATGGTTAAGGGTATCTAGTCACACCATCGGCTAGCCATATACTCTGCTCCGGGTGAACTCACTAAAAGAGGGGTCCTAAGGGTTTGGATTGGTAGTTTAAACTTATCCACAAATCCCCTTGATATGTATGAATGCGATGCACCAGTATCGAAAAGAACAAGAGCGGTAAATGACTTAACCAAAAACTTACCTATTACCGCGTCCGGCTGCTCTTCAACCTCCTCCACGTTAATGTGGTTCACTTGTCCTTTGTTGAATGGATTGGGCTTCTTCCCAGTGCTTCCATTTCCGTTTCCATTCCTTCCTTCGGGGCAATCATTGGCATAGTGCCCTGTCTTCCCGCACTTAAAACAGGTAACCTGACTTAAGTCTCTTTTGGCGGGAGTGGACGGGTTGGAGCGGTTATGATTGTTGTTAGCTCCGTTCCCATTCCCATTCTTAGCACTACTGTGGTTAAGTGACCCTCCTCTAGTGTGGTTGTGACCTCCATGGTTATGAACAAGTCCTCCCGAGTTCGGGGTTAGGCGAGGCTTCTGCTGAGCTCCTGAGTTATACTTCCCTTGTCCGTACTTTCTCTTGCGGCTCTCAATCTACTGTTGTTTCCCTTCAATCATAAGAGCCTTATCTACCAAATCCTGGTAGTTGTTGAAGGTTGCTACCATCAACTGCATGCTCATCTCATCATTCAGCCCTTCCATAAACTTCTCCTTGCTTCACGGCATCTGTGGCCACATCATCAGGGGCGTAGCGAGATAACTTGCTAAACTCATCCACGTACTGAGCCACAGTACGGTTCCCCTGGCGTAGGTTGCGGAACTCCCGCTTCTTCATCTGCATAGCTCCAGTGGAGACATGGGCTGTGCGAAAAGCTTGCTGAAACTGGTCCCAAGTGACATTGGCTATAGGAAAAGTGGCTGTGTAATTCTCCCACCATGAGGCTGCTGGTCCATCCAATTGATGTGCGGCAAAGCGCACCTTCTCAGCATCTGTGCAACCTGCGGTGGTCAACTCCCTTCCAATACGGCGTAGCCAATCATCAGCAACTATAGGCTCGGTGCTACTAGAAAATATCGGCGGCTGTAACCTTAGAAAACGGGCTGGGTTGTCTACTGGCGGTGGATTGTTATTGTTGTTGTTGTTGCCCTGGTTCTGAACTAACAATTGCATCAAGGCATTCTGCTGCTGGATCAACTGGGTGAGCTCCGGCGGGAAGGCAAAACCGGTGTCACGTCTCGGAGGCATCTGATGGGTTTAGATGGAAGAGATTTAGAATAGAAAAGGGGTCTAATGAGAAGGCACTACCCATATGCACATGAGACAAACACAATCATTTCACTCAATCAATCAAGCAAGGGCATACAAACGGTCTAGAACTATCGCAAAAGTGCTCACTACTACTATACACATGGGGAAATACTACTAATAGTTGGTGGTCATCTAGAAATTTTGATCGATGGAAGATTCCATAATGTCTGCTCCAGCTTCATCTTCAAAGCCATCATCACTAGGATTGGAATCGGTGTCGTCAATGATGATGTAGTCCTCGGGGCGTATTTCCTTGGGTTCTTCTTCTTCTTCTATCGGTGCTGGTCCTCCCATGAATACTCTGATCTTCTTGACTAGGTTGTCATTCTTCTCTAGTAGGGTCTTGATTTCCTCCTCATATCCATCGCGGGTAAACTTGAGTTCTTCCTCCAGCTCTATGATCCTAGTCTTCGCCTTCTTCAAGTCCATCATGTCTGCACACATCTGTTTCTCTTGACGTCGAATGTGCTGGTTTAACTCCTGGATGAAAGCTGCAATGGATCTATCCTTCTTAGTGCTGATTACTTCCCATTGCTCGTCTCGGCGCCCACATATTTGAAAAATAGTGTCCTTAAGCTCCCTGTTGTAAACTTCTCCAATGCGTCCCATGGTGATGTGAGCTGCCATACTCTTTCCTAAACTCCAGGTTGGTGCGTCGAAGGAAAATTCTATGGGTTTAGAAGTTGGTGAGAACGTCCTTCCTGGAACTTGTACTTGAATCATCCAGCGCTCCTCTTCAGGTAAAGTGGCGTTGTTCATCCCGGTGAAGCTTGGTATTCCAATGTTCAAGTACCTAGTGACTTCCTTCAGGTGACGTCCAAAAGGTGTATCTCCATCCGGTTGTGCAAACTTGTTCTTCATCTCCGTCATCCTAAAGATTAGAAAATGGAGAGGAGTCAGAAATGAGAAGAGAAGTGTGACCTAGGGTTTACCTTAGTGGTCGTGTCCTATACTCAACGTGTGCTCTGATACCATCTTGTAGCAACCTGACCTCAGATGGTCAAGTATCTGTGCTTCAGTGTCATCCCTGGATCGGTAATGCTGACACACACAGTACTCGAGGATTTATAACAGAGTAGTAATCACACACTTGTCACATCAAAAAGTCTAAAAGAGAACTTATTACAATAATATGGCTTAAGGCCATCTAATGCGATAACAACAGAAGGCTTGGAAGATAAAGTGAGTCCATCAACTCCAACAGCATAGCTGAGCTGTACGGCAACGACCTAACGAACCTTACCCCTCCTCTGAAAAGTCTGCAACATAATACGTTGCAGCCCGAAAACGGGTCAGCACATGGAACATGCTGTCAATATAACACAGTAGAGCAGAAACAGAATAATGCTATCACTACATGCATATATGGCTGGTGGAAAGCTGTATGGTTATAGTTTTTGCGAAAAGCCAATTTTTCCCTACAACAAAGGAATAGATTTTAATTTAACTATCATGGTGGTTGAAACATCATTGAGAAGGTACCCCCAACTCAATCCCAATTAAAGTGATTAACAACCCAACAGTATTAATTAAACATGGTGAGATACATGTGATAACCCAAGTACTAGATACTCAAGAATTGTCCATAACCGGGGACACGGCTAACCATGTTAGATTGTACACTCTGCAGAGGTGTGCGCACTTTTCCGCACAAGACTCGATCGCCTCCGTTGGATTTCTCGCACTACATGGTATTTGAGAAACGGATGACCGAGACATAGTCTTTCAGAAACGTTAACTCTCTACTCCGGGTAGACCATACCAAACCTACAAAACCCACTACCTGCTGATCTACCTCTTCAAGAGCTTCACATAACTTACTCAACTATGCTAGATCCCATAATAGCTTGTGGCTGCACACGGAAGTTTCTAGCATGAATCATCTCAGTTCCCTTTGAGCCTGGGTGGCGGTCCATAGGAAGATCACACGGGTACCTCGGGATTTCCAAAAAAACAGACAACACTGGGTTCCCCAGGTGCCTCAATCCACCCAGTTGTTTGATTAAGTTTCCACCTTAAGTCGAACCATTAATTAACAATCTCACATCTGTCATGAATTTCACTCAAACCCAAACCACGTCTACGAGCATAGCATAGCAATAAGCAATACGAAGAGGTAACTCCCAAGGGATTGGATATAACAGGACAATAGGTTCTACCACAGCAACTACTTCCCAACCCACAAGTTAATGACATCCTAATCATGCAATGTTTGAGGATTGGAACTAATGCATAAAAACTGGGTAATAGTGGGATATGATCAAAGTGTTACTTGCCTTGCTGACGATCCGCGAATCCTAGAGACTCGTAGTAACACGCTTCGCACTCCGAGAATTCTATCGCAAGCAAACAATAACAGACATAAGTAACAAGAAACGATGCACAAACAAAACTCAACTAAGAGAGGTTGACCAGAAAGTTCAACTTAAGAACTTCGGTACGCAAAAAGAATCAAATCAAACAGAGCAAAGAAAGTCAAACGGTGAAAGAAAGAAGCTTCATTTTCTAATCTGAAACTAGGCCAAATTTTACAGTAACAAAAACTTGTTTGAGTTGATTAAACAGAAAGAGGGTTTCGAGATGGAACTCCAGGTGCTTGAATCGCCTGATTCCGATAAACGAGCGAGAAGAAAAACAGAAATTAAGATCGGATCTGAAATCGCGATCAGAAAAATCGCAGAATAAATCTGAGAAAAGAAAACGACAACAGATTAATGAATGAATGTTCGTTATCTGGATCTAAACGAAGAACGCGTTCGTTAAAACGAACGAACGAGCGAACGCTCGCTAAATAAATAAACCAGAGAAAAACCGATCTATTTAAAAAAACGAAACTAGGGTTTCTAAAAAAACCCGAACGTTTTTTTTATTTAGATAACCGGGGCAGCGCGGCGGCTACCTTGGCTTGGCTCCGGCGGGGCTCCGTTGCAGCGACGGGGCGGCGTGGGGTGGCGGGGCTGCGGCGGCAGCGGCGTGGGGTGGCGGGGCTGCAGCGTCGGTGGCTCCTGGCGGCGGGGCAAGGGGCTGCGGGCGGCGGCGACTTGGGCTCCAGGGGGGCGGCTACGGTATTTAAAGGGGAGGGGGGCGGTGGCTGCTTGGGGGAGGGGGCAAGGCAGCGGCGGCGGCGGGGAGTCCGGCTCGGACTTGGAGTCCGGGTTGGCGGCGGCGGCACGCGCGCACGAGGCGGTGGCGACTCGGACCGGCCTGGCTCGGCTGGGCCTTAGGCCCAGTCGGGCGCGAGATATTTTATTCTTTATTTTTAAATAATTCCGCTGACAGAAGAAAAATCCTAGAAAAATAAATAAAAATCTAAAAATGCCAAAACAAATTTTCACCGTCTAAATAAAATATTTAGGACGAGTTGAACATTTTCTTGGCCCTAAAATGCAATTTTGAAAACGTGCAATTTTTCTAATGCAAATAAAATCCGAATAAAACCAAATAAAATCCAATAAATGATTTTAATATTTTTCCTCCAATATTTCAATTATTTCGGAGAAGTCATATTATCTCCACTCATTTGATTTAATATGAAATATTTTCGGAGAGAAAAATTATTAAAATCAAAATCCTCGTTTCATTATTTGATAAAAAAAATCAAATATGAAAACCAGAAAATCCCCAACTCTCTCCGTGGGTCCTTGAGTTGCTTAGGATTTTGAGGATTGCAGAACTGGAATGCAATAAATCATGATATGCATGGGTGATCTATGTATAACATTCCAAATTGAAAATTTGGGATGTTACACACGTATTGTATTGTTGCCATCAAGGGTAAAAAGATGGGGGTTTTCATCATATTGCTTGAGTTTATACCTCTACATCATGTCATCTTACTTAAGGCGTTACTCGATTCTTATGAACTTAATGCTCTACACTACAGGAATCAGACACTTTGCCATGTGCCATGGCTGATGGCAAAGGAATGCCTAGCGGATGGCAAAGGCCTTTGCCGCCAGCCAGTGGACAGCAACAGGTCCGGCTGAATAAGCTACAGCAAAGGCCTCTTTGCCGTGTGCTGGCAGAAGGCAAAGATGAAATGGTCTTCGCCGTCAGCCAGCAGGCGACAAAGAGCCTGGATGGCACATGTGGCAGGTTAGGTCCATTAGGGGGTTAACGGCTTGCTTTGCCATCTGCTAGCAGACGACAAAGTCCTTTGCATCTTTGTCGTCTACTGGCGGACGGCAAAGTGCCATATAGGCCAGCCCAGGTTGCTGCCACGTGGCATGCTATGCCGTCTGCCGGCTGACGACAAAGATGCAATGGTCTTTGCCATCGGCCAGCGGATGGCAAAGCAACCATATAGGCCAGCCCAGTGCCCCAGGATGCACAGGTAGCTACCACGTGGCAGCTTTGCCGTCTAATGGCTAATGGAAAAGCTCTTTGTCGTCTGCTGGCAAACGGCAAAGAGCCTGTATAGCCGCTATTTTTTTTTCTGTTTTCTTAAATTCATTCAATTTCACATAATTTGACAGATATATACATACACATTTGAAGATATATATACACATTTGAAGATATATATACACAAGCATACCAACACATATCCAACACATCCAACAACAAGTTTGCAACAACACATATCCAACAACAAGTTTGCAACAAGTTTCGAGGAATATAGAAGAAGCACAAGGAGAAGAGTAGACTCCATGAACGCAAGCTCCTCATCTAAAGCAAATCTACAAATTAGGAAAAATGAAAGTTAGAAGAAGAAGAAGACTAGCTAGAAGAAAAAGAAGAAAAATAAGAAGAATAATTTATCTTCTCTTTCTTAGTCTCATCTCCTCTTCTTTATCTTCTTCTTCTTCTAACTAAGGTAGGAAAAATGCCATTTTTTAGCTAAGCTAGGTAAAAATGCTAAGTATGTAGGTCATTTTAGAGCTAAGCTAGGTAAAGAGGTAATTTTGGAGCTAAGCTAGGAAAAATGGATCATATTGGAGATAACCTAGGTAAACTTGGTAATTTTTGAGTTAACTAAGCATATGATACGCCTCCAACATATCTACTTTTTCTCATGCTTTTCCTCTTGTTTTGGACTCTAATTTGCAAGATTTGAATGATACTAACCCCAGACTAACACTGTTTTCAGCAGAACTACCATGGTGTTGTTTTTGTGCATAAATAAAAGTTCTCGGAATGGTACGGAACTTTTTGAGGATTTTTTATATCAATAATAAGAATTACGGGAGCCAAGACCCACCAGAGAGGGGCCCCTAGGTGGGCACAACCCACCAGGGCGCTCCCCCCTCTCCTGGCGCGCCCAGGTGGGTTGTACCCAATTGGTGGCCCCGAAGACGACCCCCCTAATACTATAAAATCACATATTTCTAGAAAAAATCAGGGAGAAAGAATTATCGCGATCCACGGGACAGAGCCGCCGCCAAGCCCCGTTCTTCCTCGGGAGGGCAGATCTGGAGTCCGTCTCATGCTCCGGAGAGGGGGATCTTCGTTCTTCGTCATTACCAACCCTTCTCCATCGCCAATTCCATGATGCTCCCCACCGGGAGTGAGTAATTCCTTCACAGGCTCGCTGGTCGGTGAGGAGTTGGATGATATTCATCATGTAATCGAGTTAGTTTTGTTAGGGCTTGATCCCTAGTATCCACTATGTTCTTAGATTGACGTTGCTATGACTTTGCCATGCTTAATGTTTGTCACTTTGGGCCTGGGTGCCATGATTTCAGATCTAAACCATTTATGAATTCATCATTATATCCATGTCCTAATCCGATCTTGCAAGTTATAGTCACCTACTACGTGTTATGATCTGACAACCCCGGAGTGACAACTACCGGGCCCACTCTCAGTGATGACCGTAGTTTGACGAGTTCATGTATTCACTATGTTTAATACTATGTTCCGGTTCTCTATTAAAAGGAGGCCTTAATATCCCTGAGTTTCCAATATGCACCCCGCTG
The DNA here is from genome assembly GCF_003073215.2 of Triticum urartu. Lineage (NCBI taxonomy): Eukaryota > Viridiplantae > Streptophyta > Magnoliopsida > Poales > Poaceae > Triticum > Triticum urartu. Next base: position 218,147,830 of record NC_053023.1, on the reverse strand, counting down.
CCACAGGAGGGTAGGACAAAATATGTCATGCAAGTTCTTTTAATAAAGCATGTATGACTATTTACGGAATACATGCCTACATTATATCGATGAACTAGAGCTAGTGTCATATCGCCCTAGGTTATAACTGTCCCATGATGAATATCATCCAACAAGTCACTGATCCAATGCCTACGAACTATTCATTATTGTTACTGCTAAGTTACCGCTGCTATCATCACTGTTACACTTGCTACAAAATTACTGCTATCACTGTTCCTGTTACTATTGTTGCTGTCAGTATTATCGAAACTGTCAAATTACGTTGCTACTGATCACTTTGCTATAGATAATTAATCTCCAGGTGTGGTTGAATTGACAACTCAGCTACTAATACCTTCAAATATTCTTTGGCTCCCCTGTGTCGAATCTATAAATTTGCGTTGAATACTCTACCCTCGAAAGTTGTTGCGATCCCCTATACTTGTGGGTAATCAAGACCTTTTTCTGGCGCCATTGTCGGGGAGCATAGCTATATTTGTTGAGTCACTTGGGATTATTATCATATTACCACGATGAAGAATTTGAAGGATCCAAAGACTAAGATGTTTCCCTCAAGGACAAGGGGAGGTAAGGAACTGCCATCTAGTTCTGCTTTAGATTCAACTTCTCTTATGAATAAACTTGCAACACCACCACATGCTATTAATTCTAATATGTCGCAAGTTATTAATGATGCTACTTCTACTATGAATGATGCTGATGATTATGCTAGTGCCTTGCTTGATAATGATCATGTGCCACTTAGTGAATTTCTTGATAAACAAATTGCTAGAGTTATACAACATGATGTTGTTGAATCTGATGATGAGCTTGAAACTGAAACTCCTAAAACACCTGCTAAAACTAGCCTTCCTAGATATGAATTTCCTAAGGTACCGGAAGGTTATGTTATGAGTGAAGAAGCAACTAGAGATATTGTTGCTTGCAATGATAGAGATGATCTAGAGAAATTATTACACAAGTGTAAAGAAAAATCTCTGAATGCTAGAATGAAGCGTGATCCTAAGTTTGCTACTTCACCTATCTTTATTGATGATAAGGATTATGAATTCTCTGTCGACCCAGAGCTAATTACTCTTGTTGAATCTGATCCTTTCCATGGTTATGAAACTGAAACTATTGTGGCACATCTTTCTAAGTTGAATGATATAGCCACCCTTTTTACTCATGATGAGAAAACTCGTTATTACTTCATTCTCAAATTATTTACTTTCTCATTAAAGGGTGATGCTAAAGCTTGGTACAATACTCTTGCTCCTAGTTGTGTGGGTAATCTCCAGGATATGATTTATTACTTCTCTTAAAAATATTTTCCTGCTCATATGAAACAAGCTGCCTTACAGGAAATATTTAACTTTGGTCAAACTAAAGAAGAGAGTCTCCCACAAGATTGGGGATGCTTTGATAGTTACTTAATGCTTTGCCCAATCATCCTCTTAAGAAAATGAAATACTTGATATCTTCTATAATGGACTAACCAATGCTTCTAGGGACTTCCTAGATAGTTGTGCTGGTTGTGTTTCCGGGGAACGAATTGTTGGACAAGCTGAAGAATTATTGAATAACACATTGAAAAATTATGATGATTGGACTATTCCTGAACCACCGCCTAAACCCACTTCGAAGAAGAGGGGTATATTATATCTCAGTCCTGAAGATATGCAAGAAGCAAAGAAATCTATGAAGGAAAAAGGTATTAAAGCTGAGGATGTTAAAAATTTACCTCCTATTGAAGAAGTACATGGGATTAATACACCACCAATGCCTAAGGTGGTAGAGGTAAATTCTCTTATGAAGTTCAATGATAATGATAATCCTCACAATATGCATCCTAGTCAATGCCTTTATGAGTTTGAAAACTACATTAGAAAACAATATCATTTCAATGCAAATGTTATGAAACAATTGAAATATAATTCTGATATGATTGCTCGCTTGAGTGACTTGTTATTTAAAATATCAAATTAAGTTAGAGGTGTTGGAAAACAAGGTTCTATGGTTCAAACTCAGTTAGAACAAGTTGCTAAATCTCAAAAAGAATTGCTTGATGAAATGAATCATAATATGAATGACTTTACTGTTAGAGTTGCAACTAGAGGAGGTAAAATGACTTAGGAACCACTTTATCCTGAGGGACACCCAAAAATAATTTAACAGGATTCACAAAGAGCCAACACTAGTGCACCTAGTCCTTCTAGAAAGAAAAAGAAAAATGATAGGACTTTGCACACTTCTAGTGAACCTGAAATTGAAAAACCTCCTGATAATGAAAATGAAGTTTCTATCTCTGATGCTGAAACTCAATATGGTATTGAACACTCACCTAATGATAATGAAAAAGATAATGATGAGGTTCATGAATACTCTCAACCAACCAATGATGTTGAGATAGAACCACCTGCTTGATGACCCACAACCTAAAAATAAAAGATATGACAAAAGAGACTTCATTGCTAGAAAACACGGTAAAGAAAGAGAACCGTGGGTTAAAAAACCTATGCCTTTTCCACCCAAGTCAACTAAAAATAATGATGATGAAGAATTTGAACGCTTTGCTGAAATGCTGAGGCTAGTCTTTTTGCGTACTCGCTTGACCGATATCTTGAAAATGCCTCCTTATGCAAAGTATATGAAAGACATCATCACTAATAAGAGAAAAAAAGGAAGCTGAAATATCCACTATGCTTGCTAATGACACTTTTAAACAAGGAGTACCTAAAAAACTTGGAGATCCGGGAATACCAACTATACCTTGCTCTATCAAAAATAATTATGTGAAAACTGCTTTGTGTGATTTAGGAGATGGTTTAGTGTTATGCCTTTTTCTTGATATAAAAGACTTGACCTGAATAAACTCACACCTACTGAAATATCTTTGCAAATGGCTGATAGGTCAACTGTCGTACCTATCGGTATCTGAGAGGATGTGCCCATTGTTGTTGCTAATGTTACTATTTTGACTGACTTTGTTATACTTGAGATGCCCGAGGACGACAACATGTCGATTATCCTTGGTAGACCCTTCTTGAATACTGTAGGGGCTGTTATTGATTGCAATAAAAGCAAGGTCACTTTTCATATTAATGGCAATGAGCATATGACGCACTTTCCGAAGAAACTATTCCAAGTGAATGATATTAATGTTATTGAAAAATCTCCAACAATCACTATTGGAAGTTTTCAAATACCTCTACCTACTGTCAAAAAGAGATATGAAACGCTTATTGTTGGGGAAATGCATATTCCCATTGAGGTAACTTAGTGATTTACGAAAGTTCTTCGATTTCATACTAATCGAAATTGGTTGTTAATAAGACTTGATCAACCTTATTAATGGATCATTTTTGAGCGGTATGAAGTTGATGAATTTAGTAAGCACTACTTTCTGTCCTTACCTTTTGTTTTCTGTTTTTATTAGTTAAATAAAATAAAATGCCATGTTTTGTCTGTTTTCTAAATTTCCCTTGCAATAAAAAAATGACCCAAAAATAAAAGTTCTCAGCATGCCCTGAAAATTTAATACGATTTTTTCTGAATATTTGAGAATTTTTGATGCAATAAACATCCGAGGGAGGTGCACTAGGTGGGCACAACCCACCTGGGCGCGCCAGCACCCCCAAGCGTGCCCTGGTGGGTTGTGGTCACCACGTGGCCCCCCCTAACTTACCTCTTCATACCACATCATCACTTACCTCCAGAAAAAAAATCCCCATTGCTCTCTCTCCCGCGTTCTTGAGCTCAAACCCGCGGATTTCGATGTCTTTGCTTGAAGCTCCGTTTCTGAAATTGTTTCGGGGGTTTGTTTCTTGGTATGTGACTCCATAATTTGTCCAATTAGTTTTTGTTTTAGTGGCTTATACTTTGAATAATTAGTTACTCTTGTTGCTGCAGTAGATGTGCTTGCATGTTTAATTCTTAGAGTTCTAAGTATTTTGAATTCTTGCTATGGCCTCTGTGTATCCCTATGAGTAGTTGCTATCAATCTTATAAAGTTTTTTGACAAATTTTTGTCACCCCGGAATTTTTATTTTCAGAAAATTGTACGCAGACATGATGAACCTATTTGGAAGGAGTTTTTCGAGGAGACGATCCTCGGGGGCATCTTCTAGTGACAGTTTTGCTCATCGGTCTTATGTTGAACCAAGTGAAAGTTCCGCGCGAGATGCCGCCACCAAGACATGTTTATGGCCTAGCGATGAATATATGGTGCATGTGGGCATTAAAGAGGAATTTGAGCAATATGTTCACAATGCCGGCCTCGGTCCCTACCTATCAGATAAGTGTGTAACGTGAGTCTAGGGTGTCTTTTATGCTTTATCATAATCCTTATACTATCCCACTGGAGAATTTTGCGTACCATTGCAAACTTCCATTTTAGGGTTCGCTTGATGAGCCACCAACAGTTGAGTACCAGTCTTTCTTGACTAGCCTGTGCTACGATGAAAATAGGGTAGTGAGACAAGGAAGAATAAAGAGCATTCACTTTCCCACAATGCAGTATTTTGCATTATTTAACAGGAAATGCATAGTAGGCAAGAAAGACTGTAGCATACTTTGTGCGATAGATTTGAGCATCCTTCACACCACTCTCACTGGTAAAAGAAATTATAACCTTGGAGCGATTGTTGCACGTAGACTTCAGCGCAATGCTAACAGTGGTTGGTTTTATGGTGGAATTTATGCCACGCGTTTAGCACGATGGCTGGGTGTTTTGCCTTTGCCCTTTGATCCTATCCTACCTACGCGGTATTTAGATTTTGACACTTTGAAAGAACACAAGCTCCTTAAGGGAAGGGTTGATAATTTTACTTACAATCTACTGTTTAACCAAAGATCTATTGTGGACACCTATGTGCCTGCGCTTGCTATTTTTGATTATAACATCAAGGGAAGATATTTTGTTCTTGAGAGCAAGGCCCGAGCTCATAACGCAGTAGTGGTGGCGGCACGGCGTGCTGAGGCATCTGCACCGAGAGCCCTGATACATCGCCAATGTATCTATAATTTTTGATTGTTCCATGCTATTATATTATCTGTTTTGGATGTTTAATGGTGTCGGTGTAATAGAGTAGGGGTACCCTAGTATCCCGAACTTGTGCACGGGCAGTCGCAGCATCCCGCGGCAAGGCTTGCCGGGTGACCGCCAAGGTCCTCCGTGGTTCCTTTGGAGCCATTCAAGGACAGAGTATCCAAGCCATGGAGACAAGGCCCCGGCAAGAGGAGCTTGCCGGGAAGGCCAACCAAGGCATCTCAAGGAACTTGCCGCGACGCGCCACGCATCCCGGCAAGGCCCGGTGAGCGACAAGCTCCCGGAAGCGACAAGACAACGACCGCGGCAAGGCGCTTGCCGCGGCAAGCCACCACTCTGTCCCCGCGCTCCAGCACATCCACCAACGTGTCGCTCTGGGACCCTTCCAGGCGTACGTGGCGGGAGGCTGTGCAGCCAGCGGTGCGCGGTGGCAAGCGGCGCTGACAAGATTGCCATCGTGGCGAGCGGTGGCGTCCCTGACGGTCCCTTTTGCACTATTTAGGCGACGCAGACGGGCATTTAATGCCCTGGTCCCCTGCCGTCAGGGTTAGGTATGATACACTGTAGCAGGTAGCTGTACCAACCGCAACACCTTTCCATTTTTACCCTTGTCTACGTTGCCACCTGTCGGTGACCCCTTGAGCATATAAAAGGAGGCCCATGCGCAACGTAGAGGAGAAGGGGGGGAAGAGAACACTCACGCTCGGTCTCCTTAGCTGCTGGGGTGTACTGTAGCACTCCGCGCTCCCGAGCAAGAACTCAATACAAACCACAAAGCAGGAGTAGGGTTTTACGCATCCGTGCGGCCCGAACCTGGGTAAACTGCTCGTGTGCTTCGCCTCGATCCGCTCTTCCTGTGACCCTCGCCCCCGCCGAACCGAAAGGGACTCGGTCCGCCGGTCCCATAGGTGCTCATGGATTAGTCCCCCGACATCTTTGGCGCGCCAGGTAGGGGAGTCAAGGTTGTGTGAACCAGATCCGGCGTTCACACGAGCTAGATCTTCATCATCTTCATCGACATGCCGCCGAAGAAGAAGGCTTCGGAGGCGTCTGCTCCGTTCGCGCCGAACACACCACCGCCGGAGCAAATGGCTGATGGGGCAGACGCCGGCGGAAGAACGGGCGTCAACGAGGGAGCTCACAGTGCTGCCAGGTCCAAGGACAAGGCTGCGCTGCCCATCAGCGGTGTAGCCGGCTCCCACAACGACCGGGCGCACTCCAAGACCTCGGCGTCCGTACATGCACCACGCCCATCTCAGGAGGCGCGGGACCGGCAGCGTCATGGTACTCACGGTACCATGCATTTGCTGGACCAAGATCGAGCTGGTGGATCTCGGAGTGCTCAAGATCAGCATGCACGCCAACATGCTGGCACGAGCGAGGCACGGTCGCCTGGACGGGATACTGCTCCTTCTAACATAGTTAGAAGTTCGAGCATATCCCGCTCCTCGCACCGTTCGCCACCGCCACCCGCCACTACAGCAGAAGCTTTGGTGCGAGCTCAACTGCTCCTGGACTACCCTCCAACGGCACACAAGATCGACGACTGGAGGGCCACCATTCAGAGTCTCATCGGCTTCGCCAACGGCGACACTCAACGGCAGCCGAGCATGTCGCAGCCGCGGCAAGTCAGCCAGGCACGAGCCGGTGGCGATAAAACCGGTGGGGGTGCAACCACTTTGCACTCTCCGCCCCGAAGGCCAAGATCGCCGACTCGCCGGATCCACCTCGACAGCGACTCCACCGCGTCATCACATCCACGAGCTCGTCGCGATCAGCGCCAAGTTCTTCACGAACGACAGCAAGAAGACGCTCGTACTTGCATCGAGCGCCGAAGAGAAGCGCGACGTCAATCGGACCAGCGCGCTGGGCCCTCTGTCGACATGCATGCGCCAGGGGAACCAGGCGACTTGCCGTACGCGGTAGGTTGCCCTGCGTTTACTCGTGAGCTGCGGCAAGTCCATTGGCCCAGCAAGAAGAATTTCAAGCCAGATGTACCAGAGAAGTATGACGGCAAGTCGCATCCGTCGGAGTTCCTCAGCATCTACACCATCACGGTGCAGGCTGCCGGGGGGCGGGACGACAAGATCCTTGCCAAGAAGGTCCCCAAGATCAACGCCAAGAGCGCTGAGGAGCAGTCTGCTCCGGCAAGCCCTAGGGTTTGTTCCGTTGAAGTAGAAGCTCCCGACAAGTTTTTCTTCGACAAGCTTGCCGGGGAACGTCAAGCTCCGGCAGAGCCGCAGGTTCTCGCCGTAGAAGCGGATGTTCCCGCAGCAGCAGATTTGCCTTTAGTCCTTGTTGTCGAGCCACAAGCTCCAGCATGGACACAGCAGATTGTCCGTTTCCTTCAGACAGGAGAACTTCCCGAAGAGCAAGAAGAAGCGGCAAGAGTAGCCCGACAGTCAAGTATGTCCATTTTGTCGACAACACACTGTACAGAAGAAGACTCAACGGTGTGAAATTGAAGTGTATTCACCGGGAAGACGGACAAAAGCTGTTGGCAGAGATACATGCAGGCATATGTGGTCACCACATTGGCGCAAGAGCACTTGCCGGCAAAGCATTCCGGCAAGGTTTCTTTTGGCCGACAGCCCTCCAGGATGCAACTGCGCAAGTAACCAAGTGTGAAGCGTGCCAGTTCCATTCCAAGCAGATACACCAACCAGCTCAAGCTCTCCAGACGATCCCTTTATCCTGGCCATTTTCGGTCTGGGGGCTCGACATCCTCGGCCCCTTTCCCCGAGCAGTCGGGGGCTTTGAGTACTTGTACATTGCAATCGACAAGTTCACAAAGTGGCCGGAAGTGGAAGCAGTGAGGAAGGTGACAGCACAGTCAGCAGTCAAGTTCTTTAGGTCGATTGTTTGCCGCTTCGGGATCCCTAACAGGATAATCACCGACAACGGTACGCAATTCACGAGCCGCACCTTCATGCAGTACGTCCAAGATCTTGGCGCCAAGGTCTGCTTCGCTTCAGTTGCTCACCCGAGAAGCAACGGTCAAGCGGAGAGGGCAAATGCTGAAGTGCTGCGTGGGCTCAAGACCAGGACTTTCAGGTTGCACAAGTGCGGAAGAAACTGGATCGAGGAGCTGCCGGTGGTTCTTTGGTCGATTAGGACGACGCCAAATCGAGCCACTGGCCAGACACCTTTCGCTCTAGTCTATGGAGCAGAGGCAGTTCTCCCCACGGAACTCGTATACGGGTCACCTCGAGTGCTCGCTTATGATGAGCTTGAGCAAGAGCAGCTGCGACAAGTTGACGCGCTACTCCTTGAGGAAGACCATCTTCAGGCTGCTGTACGAGCTGCTCGCTACCAGCAAGCTTTGCGCCGCTACCATAGCCGCAAAGTTAACGCCAGAAGTCTCGAGGAAGGCGACCTTGTTCTTCGGCGTGTTCAGTCCGCCAAGAATTCCAACAAGTTGACGACGAAGTGGGAAGGCCCTTACCGGGTGAAACGAGTCACTAGGCCTAGCGCTGTCCGCCTTGAGACCGAAGATAGCATTCCGGTGAGCAATTCCTGGAACATTGAGCATCTTCGTAAGTTTTACCCGTAAGGCGCGGTTGCCGGAACCTGTTCCGGCAACCACCTTTGGTACAAGTCTTGCCGCTGTTGCATGTAATCCTTTATACAAAGCTGGGCGCAGACCCCGTGCATAAGTAAAGCTCATATGCTCCACACATCTTGTCAATTTCATGCTTTCTATTTTTTGCATATGTGATCTGACACTTTGTGCAGCACCTACTCCCCGGTAAGCAATAACGAGCCGTAAGGCTCCATATCTTTATTTTCTCCTCTTTCTTTTTTCTCAAGGAAAGGAAGGTTCCCTCGCCCACAAGTTTGCCGAGGGGGAAAGGAGAAGATAATGGTACGGACCAGGCGTCGTTCAAGAAAGTTTCGCCTTACCGGGAAGCAAACAACAGAAAAGCTAAGTTGCTAAAGTTTGAGCAATCAGATTTTTTAAATTTTTAAGTTATCTCCCTTGAACGACCACACTTTGTATGGAAAACCTATGCGCAGAGGAACCAACTCGTAGCTAGTTGCGCCCTTACTTTGTTTCGAGTCCGCTCAACAACTTAATTAAGCTACGACTAGTTGTGACAAGGTTTCTTGTCGGTAGCGGCACCGCCAGCAGGCTGCTGACGTCCCGCACTCAGCGCTCACGGCTAAGGTGCCTACACCGGCAAGTTCCCTAAAAGCGTAGGGCAAAAACATACAAAGGGAGGAATCAAGTAAAGGGAATAACATTGCAATCATTACCCGGAATAGAGTTATATTACAAGGTAGCTTGTCGCGGCTCTAACAGATTGTTCTCATAACATGACCAGCAGCGACAAGAAAAGAAGAAAACGGGTGGCCTAGTCTATGCGATCGCCCTCAATCCTCTTGATCCCGCTCACCTTGTCCACAATGGGTGCGACAAGGGTCTTGAGCGCCTCCAGATCAGCATCCGGCGGCAGGGTCTTGAGGACGTTGGTGAGGTTGAGGCCCGGGTTGCGGAAGGCCACCTTCACCAACACCTTTTGAAGAGCTCCCGCGCAGATCTTGCGTGACTCGTCGGCCAACTGCTTTGGGATCTTCTCCCGGAGCCGCTGGAGGGCCGTCGCCACGACTTTGAAGGACAAGGTGAGCTTGGCGCTGGGTTGGAGGTTCTCATCAGAGGGATGCCCGAGATCCTCCACCCCCAGCTGCGCCAGCTCCCTATCGATATCTGCGGCAGCATTCACGAGACCCTCCGTCCAGTGCTCCACATTCTCCCTAAAAGCATTCTAGGCGGCGGCGGCACTCGCCAGCAGCGCCTTGTCGGCCTTGATCTCCTCCTTCAAGGCCACCTCCTGCTCCCTGGCGCCGTCCATCGTCTTGGTCAAAGTGGTCAGCTTCAACTCAAGATCTGTGTTGGAGTCCTTGGCGGCGCTAAGCTCTTTGCCCTTCTCGGCGAGACGAACCTGCAGCTCTGAGTTGCTGTGGGCGTCCTTCTCCCGCTCACACTTGAGCGCGGCAAGCTCTTCACCACTCGCCTTGAGATCGGCCTCCAACTGCGCCACCTTTGTCTCCAGCTCCTTCTTGGTGGCCTCGGCAACTGCGGCAGCATCCTCTGCTTGCTTAAGGGCTCCGCTGAATTTTTGCTCACGCGCGGCAAGCTCCTCCTCATGGCTGTCGAGGTTAACTTTCCGCTGCACCAGCTCACCCTCCTGCACAGACAGCTTCTCAGCGGCAAGCCGTTGTTGCTCTTCAACTTCGGCCTTCTCGAGGAAGAAGGCCTTCTGCTCTTCGGCGAGTTGCTCCCACTCCTCTGCTAGGGACCGGAGAGCTTCCTGGTTGAGACCCCGGAGCTCCTCCGCGCGCTTCTCGATGTCCGCTCCCGCCTTCGCGACAAGCACCTCGCGGGATTCCAGCTTGGCTTGCCGCACGCGGTAGAGCGACAACAGCTTCCGCAGCAGCCGCTCCTCCTTAGGCTCGCCGCTGCTACTGCTCGGCGCATCAACTAGCGTCAGCCCAGTGGAGGCGAGCCCCTCTCCATCAAAGCTCTCTCCCTCGACCGGCGCCCTGGAGCTTGACGGCCAGGGGAGGTTGATGAAGACGCCATCGCCGGCCTTCAAGTAGACGCCTGGCTGGGGCTCTTCGGAGCCTGGCGCTGCGGCAGCGGTTCCCATGCTTATAAAGAGGGAGGGGGCGGATTTTCCGCCTTTCCGAATAAAGAAACCACCCACGATCTCTCCCACGATGCCGCATTCAACGCGTGCCGTTCGGGGAGGGCGCGGTGGATACGGGGAGAGATACGGCGTAACCCAGGCCGCGCGTGCCCGTGCCCTGTTTTGGGCCTGGCCCAACAGCGCTCGGCGCCGTGTAAGGCCCAGGCCCGGGGGCTCCTGTCGGTGTACTAGAGTAGGGGTACCCTAGTATCCCAAACTTGTGCATGGGCAGTCGCAGCATCCCGCGGCAAGGCTTGCCGGGTGACCGCCAAGGTCCTCCGTGGTTCCTTTTGAGCCATTCGAGGACAAAGTATCCAAGCCAAGGAGACAAGACCCCGGCAAGAGGAGCTTGCCAGGAAGGCCAACCAAGGCATCTCAAGGAACTTGCCGCGACGCGCCACGCGTCCCGGCAAGGCCCGGTGAGCGACAAGCTGCCGGACGCGACAAGACAACGACCGCGGCAAGGTGCTTGCCGCGGCAAGCCACCACTCTGTGCCCGCGCTCCAGCACATCCACCAACGTGTCACTCTGGGACCCTTCCAGGCGTACGTGGCGGGAGGCTGTGCAGCCAGCGGTGCGCGGTGGCAAGCGGCGCTGACAAGATTGCCATCATGGCGAGCGGTGGCGTCCCTAACAGTCCCTTTTGCACTATTTAGGCGACGCAGATGGGCATTTAATGCCCTGGTCCCCTGCCGTCAGGGTTAGGTATGATACACTGTAGCAGGTAGCTGTACCAACCGCAATACCTTTCCATTTTTACCCTTGTCTACGTTGCCACCTGTCGGTGACCCCTTGAGCATATAAAAGGAGGCCCATGCGCAACGTAGAGGAGAAGGGGGGAGGGAGAGAACACTCACGCTCGTTCTCGTTAGCTGCTGGGGTGTACTGTAGCACTCCGTGCTCCCGAGCAAGAACTCAATACAAACCACAAAGCAGGAGTAGGGTTTTACGCATCCGTGCGGCCCGAACCTGGGTAAACTGCTCGTGTGCTTCACCTCGATCTGCTCTTCGTGCGACCCTCGCCCCCGCCGAACCTAAAGGGACTTGGTCCGCCGGTCCCATAGGTGCTCGTGGATTAGTCCCCCGACAAATGGGCTTTAATATACCTTTTTATATTATTTTTGGGACTAACCTATTAAACGAAAGCCCAGTACAAATTGCTGTTTTTTGCCTATTTCAGTGTTTTGCAGAAAAGGAATATCAAACAGAATGAAACCTTCGCGAGGATCGTTTTTGGAACAATCGCAATCCAGGAGACTTGGAGTGGACGTCAAGGAAGCAGCGTGGAAGCCATGAGGCAGGAGGTCGTGCCCCAGGGGGTGGGAGCGCCCCCACCCTCATGGGCCCCTCGTAGCTCCACCGACCTACTTCTTTCGCCTATATATACTCTTATACCCTGAAACCTTCGGGGAGATCGACGAAACACCATTTCCACCGCCGCAACCTTCTGTACCCGTGAGATCCCATCTTGGGGCCTTTTTCGGCGGTCTTCCGGAGGGGGATTTGATCACGGAGGGCTTCTAAATCAACAACATAGCCTCTCCGATGATGTGTGAGTAGTTTACCACAGACCTTCGGGTCCAGAGTTATTATCTAGATGGCTTCTTCTCTCTCCTTGGATCTCAATACAAAGTTCTCCTCGATCTTCTTGGATATCTATTCGATGTAACTCTTTTGTGGTGTGTTTGCTGAGATTCGATGATTTGTGGGTTTATGAACTTGATTATCTATGAATATTGTTTCATTCTTCTCTGAATTCTTATATGCATGATTTGATATCTTTGCAAGTCTCTTCGAATTATAGGTTTAGTTTGGCCTACTAGATTGATCTTTCTTGCAAAGGGAGAAGTGCTTAGCTTTGGGTTCAATCTTGCGGTGCTCGATCCCAGTGACAGAAAGGGAAATGACATGTATTGTATTGTTGCCATCGAGGTTAAAAAGATGGTGTTTATATCATATTGCTTGAGTTTATCCCTCTACATCATGTCATCTTGCCTAATGCGTTACTCCGTTCTTATGAACTTAATACTCTAGATGCATGCTGGATAGCGGTCGATGTGTGGAGTAATAGTAGTAGATGCATAATCGGTTCGGTCTACTTGTCACGGACGTGATGCCTATATTCATGATCATTGCCTTAGATATCATCATAACCATGCTCTTTTCTATCAATTGCTCGGCAGTAATTTGTTCACCCACCGTAGTCCATGCTATCTTGAGAGAAGCCAGTAGTGAAACGTATGGCCCCTGGGTCCACTTTACATCATACAAGTTTCCAATCTACAATTCTAGTTTACTATTTATTTTGCAATCTATACCACAAAAATACCAAATATATTTATCTTATTATCTTTATCAGATCTCACTTTTGCAAGTGGCCGTGAAGGGATTGACAGCCCCTTTATCATGTTTGTTGCAAGGTTCTTATTTTTTTGTGGAGGTACTAGGCGATTTGCGTGTAGTCTCCTACTGGATTGATACCTTGGTTCTCAAAAACAGAGGGAAATACTTACGCTACTTTTCTGCATCACCCTTTCCTCTTCAAGGGAAAACCAACGCATGCTCAAGAGGTATCAAGAAGGATTTCTGGGGCCGTTGTTGGGGAGATTTGCACCAAGTCAAGTCAAGATTTGATTTCCCGACAACTAGCCATTTCTGGCGCCGTTGCTGGGGAGATCTACAAACAAGTCAAGACATACCAAGTACCCATCACAAACTCTTATCCCTCGCATTACATTATTTTCCATTTGCCTCTTGTTTTCCTCTCCGCCACTTCACCTTTGCCTTTTCTTCGCCTTCTTCCCGTATGTATCTTTGTTTGTGTTTCCTTGTGCCTTCTATTTTCTTGCATCTTTGCTTGCTAAAAATCTATTTATATGGATCCACTTAAAGTGTTCTACTTGGATCATCTTCGATCCTTATGCGCTCGTGCTGAAACCCCAACTAGCCTAGTTGATGGGAAATCTTTAGATGAGCATGCTCATTTTATGCGTCATCGTTTGTCTGAAAAAGGGAGACTCTTATGGGATCAAATAAATAGATTGTTGTGTTATGCTTGGAATGTTTGTGAAATTTATGATTTTACGTGTTGCTCTAAGAACCCTAAAAAACACCTCCCCGACCTATGTGAGTTCAATGATAATGAAATCTTATCTTCTTACACAAAGGGTGTTTATAGTTACTATGATATCGAACAAATTGAAGAATTTGTTGCTTTTAAGGGTGCTTATGAAGTTGCTTCTTTGATTGAAAAGTATGATATTACTCTCTACTAATCTGAAAATTTTGACATACTTAAATATTGCTATGAAAACTATGCTCATAATGTCTATGTCAAAGAATTTATTGAAAGAATGACCGTTGCTTGGAAAGAAAATAATGATATGCATGAATCCATAGATAATTATGATTCTAATGATTTGATTGAAATATCCCTTGATGAACATGATGCTTGCTATTCTTGTGGCCATGATGCCAATATTTATGAAGATGAATTTGCTATAGTTCCTTATGTTAAAGATGAGATCGTTGCTATTGCACCCATAATTGATAGTTCCTTCGATGAAAATCATGATTGCAATGATGTTATTATAAATTCTATTAATGTCAATTGTGTTAATGATATTAAAAACCTCAAGCTTGGGGATGCTAGTTTTGCTATGACTACTATTTGTTGAAATGATCATGATTGGGGCGATTCTTCTTATGATCTTGAAAATTTATTTAAGCCCCATGATGAATATGAGATTGATAATAATGTTTGCAATAATATTGAAAGTGGGTTTGGAAGAGTGTCAACTTGAGATCCCACATATTTGGAGAATGTTCAATCTTATGAAGTTTTTGATAAAAGTGGGTTTGGAGAGGTCATGACTTTAGTTAATGTTAATCCCACTATTTTGGAAGAGTGTCAACTTTGCATACATGTGGATCATGTTAAGAATATGTTTTGTGATAGCTATATTGTTGAATTTTCTTATGATCCTACATGTAATTACTATCATATAGGAAAAAAAGGTTGTAGAAATTTTCATGTTACTAAATTACCTCTCGTTATGTTGAGATTGCTAGTGTTTCTTTCTGCTTCCTTGCATATGCTAGTTTTTGCTTGCCTTCATAATTTGTTTGCCTATAAGATGCCTATGCATAGGAAGTATGTTACACTTAGATGTGTTTGTCACATGTTTTAGGATGCTCTCTTTGTGCTTCAATTCTTGTCTTTCATGTGAGCATCATTGAAATCTCTATGCCAAGCTAGGGGCGTTAAACGATAGCGCTTGTTGGGAGGCAACCCAATTTTTTTGTTCCTGTTTAGTAATAAATAATTCATCTAGCCTCTGTTTAGATGTGGTTTTATGTTTTAATTAGTGTTTGCGCCAAGTAGAACCAATAGGATCTTCTTGGGTGATAGTTGTTTGATCTTGCTAAAAAAGTCAGAAACTTTGTGCTCACGAAAATAATTGTTAAAATTCACTAGAATGTGATAAAATTCTTTTTGCAGTAGATCAATATACAAATTATCCATGTTGTCCTAGTTTTTCAGGATTTTTGGAGTTACAGAAGTACTCGAAACCTATAGATTACTACAGACTATTCTTTTTTGACAGATTCTGTTTTTTGTGTGTTGTTTGCTTATTTTGATGAATCTATGGCTAGTATCGGGGGGTATGAACCATAGAGACATTGGAATGCAGTAGGTTTAATACCAATATAAATAAATAATGAGTTCATTACAGTACCTTAAGGTGGTGGTTTGTTTTGTTATACTAACGGAGCTGATGAGATTTTATGTTGAGTTTTGTTTTGTGAAGTTTTCAAGTTTTTGGGTAAAGATTTGATGGATTATGGAATAAGGAGTGGCAAGAGCCTAAGCTTGGGGATTCCCAAGGCACCCCAAGGTAAAATTCAAGGACAACCAAAAGCCTAAGCTTGGGGATGCCCTGGAAGGCGTCCCCTCTTTCATCTATCGGTAACTTTACTTGAGGCTATATTTTTATTCACCAGATGATATGTGTTTTGCTTGGAGCATCTTGTATGATTTGAGTCTTTGCTTTTTAGTTTACCACAATCATCCTTGCTGTACACACCTTTTGGGAGAGACACACATGAATCGGAATTTATTAGAATACTCTATGTGCTTCACTTATATCTTTTGAGCTAGATAATTTTGCTGTAGTGCTTCACTTATATTTTTTAGAGCAAAGTGGTGGTTTTATTTTGTAGAAATTATTGATCTCTCATGCTTCACTTATATTATTTTAAGAGTCTTTTAGAACAGCATGGTAATTTTCTTTGGCTATAATAGTCCTAATATGATAGGCATTCAAGATGGGTATGATAAAAACTTTCATATAGATGTTTTGAGATATAAAGGTGGTAATGTTAGAGTCATGCTAGTTGGGTAATTTTGAAATTGAGAAATACTAGTGTTAAAGTTGGCAAGTCCCGTAGCATGCACGTATGGTAAATGTTGTGTTACAAATTTGAAGCATGGGGTGTTCTTTGAGTGCTTTCCTTATGAGTGGCGGTCGGGGACGAGCGATGGTCTTTTCCTACCAATCTATCCCTCTAGGGGCATGCATAGTAGTACTTTGCTTCGAGGGCTAATAAACTTTTGCAATAAGTATATGAGTTCTTTATGACTAATGTGAGTCCATGGATCATATGTACTCTTACCTTTCCGCAATTTTCTAGCCTCTACGGCACCGTGCATTGCCCTTTCTCACCTTGAGTGTTGGTGCAAAATTGGCCAGTGCATCCAAACCCCGTGATACGATACACTCTATCACACATAAGCTTCCTTATATCTTCCTCAAAGTAGCCACCATACCAACCTATTATGGAATTTCCATAGCCATTCCGAGCTATATTGCCATGCAACTTCCCATCGTTCCGTTTATTATAAGACGCTCCATCATTGTCATATCGCTTTGCATGATCATGTAGTTGACATCGTATTTGTGGCAAAGCCACTTTCATAATTCTTTCATACATGTCACTCTTGATTCATCGCATATCCGGTACACCGCCGGAGGCATTCACATAGAGTCATATTTTTGTTCTAGTATCGAGTTGTAACATTGAGTTATGAGTAAATAAAAGTGTGATGATCATCATTTGTATAGCATTGTCCCATGTGAGGAAAGAAGGATGGAGACTATCAAATAAAAAAATAAAAAAGAGGCCAAAGAAGCCCAAATAAAAAAGAGAGGCCAAAGAAGCCCAAATAAAAAAATGAGAGAAAAAGAGAGAAGGGGCAATGTTACTATCCTTTTTACACACTTGTGCTTCAAAATAGCACCATGATATTCATGATAGAGAGTTTCTTATTTTGTCAATTTCATATACTAATGGGAATTTTTCATTATAGAATTTGGCTTGTATATTCCAATGATGGGCTTCCTCAAAATGCCCTAGATATTCGTGAGAAAGAAAGTTGGATGCACACCCACTTAGTTTCTTTTGATGAGCTTTCATACACTTATAGCTCTAGTGCATCCGTTTCATGGCAATCCCTACTCCTCGCATTGACATCAATTGATGGGCATCTCCATTGCCTGTTGATTAGCCGCGTCAATGTGAGACTTCCTTTTTTTGTCTTCTCACATAACCCCCATCATCATATGCTATTCCACCTATAGTGCTATATCCATGGCTTGCGCTCATGTATTGCGTAAGGGTTGAAAAGGCTGAAGCGCGTTAAAAAGTATGAACCAATTGCTCGGCTTGTCATCGGGGTTATGCATGATGGGAGCATTTTGTGTGACGAAAATGAAGCATGGCCAAACTATATGATTTCGTAGGGATAAGATTTCTTTAGCTATGTTATTTTGATAAGACATAATTGCTTGGTTAGCATGCTTGAAGTATTACTATTTTTATGTCAATATTAAAATTTTATCTTGAATCTTTTGGATCTGAACGTTCATGCCACAATAAAGAGAATTACATTTAAAATTATGTTAGGGAGCATTCCACATCAAAAATTCTTTTTTTATCATTTACCTACTCGAGGACGAGCAGGAATTAAGCTTGGGGATGCTTGATACGTCTGCAACGTATCTATAATTTTTGATTGTTCCATGCTATTATATTATCTGTTTTGGATGTTTGATGGGCTTTAATATACCTTTTATATTATTTTTGGGACTAACCTATTAACCGAAAGCCCAGTGCAAATTGCTGTTTTTTGCCCATTTCAGTGTTTCGTAGAAAAGGAATATCAAACGGAATGAAACCTTCGGGAGGATCGTTTTTGGAACAAACACAATCTAGGAGACTTGGCGTGGACGTCAAGGAAGCAACGAGGAAGCCACGAGGCAGGAGGGCGCCCCGCACCCTCGTGGGCCCCTCGCACCTCCACCGACCTACTTCTTTCACCTATATATGCTTTTATACCCTGAAACCTTCGGGGAGAGCCACGAAACACCTTTTCCACCACTGTAACCTTCTGTACCCGTGACATCCCATCTTGGGGCCTTTTCCGGCTATCTGCCGGTGGGGATTCGATCACGGATGGCTCCTACATCAACACCATAGCCTCTCTGATGATGTGTGAGTAGTTTACCACAGAACTTCGGGTGCATAGTTATTAGCTAGATGGCTTCTTCTCTCTCTTTGGATCTCAATAAAAAGTTCTGCTCGATCTTCTTGGAGGTCTATTCGATGTAACTCTTTTGCGACGTGTTTGCCGAGATCCGATGATTTGTGGGTTTATGAACTTGATTATCTATGAATATTATTTGATTCTTCTATGAATTCTTATATGCATGATTTGATATCTTTGTAAGTCTCTTCGAATTATCGGTTTAGTTTGGCCTACTAGATTGATCTTTCTTGCAATGGGAGAAGTGCTTAGCTTTGGGTTCAATCTTGTGGTGGTCGATCCTAGTGACAAAAAGGGAAGCGACACGTATTGTATTGTTGCCATCGAGGATAAATAGATGGGGTTTATATCATATTGCTTGAGTTTATCCCTCTACATCATGTCATCTTGTCTAATGTGTTACTCCGTTCTTATGAACTTAATACTCTAGATGCATGCTGGATAGCGGTCGATGTATCGAGTAATAGTACTAGATGCATAATTGTTTCGGTCTACTTGTCATGGACGTGATGCCTATATTCATGATCATTGCCTTAGATATCATCATAACTATGCGCTTTTCTATAAATTGCTCGGCAGTAATTTGTTCACCCACCGTAATACATGCTATCTTGAGAGAAGCCACTAGTGAAACCTATGGCCCCCGGGTCTACTTTACATCATATAAGTTTCCAATCTACAATTCTAGTTTACTATTTATTTTGCAATCTTTCTTTTCCAATCTATACCACAAAAATACCAAAAATATTTATCTTATTATCTTTATCAGATCTCACTTTTGCATGTGGCCGTGAAGGGATTGACAACCCCTTTATCGCATTGGTTGCAAGGTTCTTATTTGTTTGTGTAGGTACTAGGCGATTTGCATGGACCCTCCTACTGGATTGATACCTTGGTTCTCAAAAACTAAGGGAAATACTTACGCTACTTTGCTGCCTCACCCTTTCCTCTTCAATGGAAAACCAACGCATGCTCAAGAGGTAGCAAGCCTCTGTGAGCTACCACGCCGACTACTACCCTCTAGTCTACTGAATGATTACCAAGTTAGGCCAAAAGCCGAAGCTTGGGGGAGTACGTGTCTCTCACCGACTTTACATTCATGTTCACTTATTCCATTTGTCGGTGTTCACACTTTTTCATCGTATCGTCCATGCTTAGATTTATTTTCTTTCTTTCTTCTTGTGTGTTTAAAACCTTTAGAAAAACCAAACAAAATTAGTTGTAGTTAATTTACTTTCTATGCATGCTTAGTAGTAGTACTAAGGCCTCCTTTGGTTCATAGGGTAGGAAAATCATAGGAATAGGAAAGTCATAGAAAATGAGATGACATGTATCTCAAATCCTATGAGTAGGAATAGGAAAGGAAATTCCCTTTTATTCACATCATAGGATTTTTTCCATTGAGTCTAGGCTAATGTTTATTTTCCTATGAAATGTGGAGGATAGGAAGAATTCCTTCATAGGAATATGATTCCATTCCTACAAACCAAAGGGCTCCAAAGGAATTTTTCCTATAAAAATCCTACCCTATGAAATTCCTACAAGATTCCTCTAAACCAAAGGAGGCCTAAAAAGAAAATCCAAAAAGATTTCCTTGTTCTTCTTTTGCTTGTTGGGAGCTTTCCCGTGTAAATAGTTTTCTCGTTTTTGCTTTTTATTTGCTTGCTCAAGAAAACCAAAAACTCCAAAAATATTTCAATGTGTTTCTCTGAATATCTTTTCTTTTTTATTCGAGTTGTACTGAGGAGAAGACCACGATGAAAATGTTGAGTGGCTCTCATATGAATAACTATTGAACTAATAAAGAGCCCATTTTACCTTGTCTTCTCCTGTTGAATAAAATGTTTGCAGATTCCATCTTAGTCCATGGCACTCTTGCACTATTATTATTTTCATATCATTCGGTCGTGCAAGTGAAAGGCAATAATGACGACACTCGATGAACTGGCCGTGGCAAAGAGAAACTGGTATGAACTCGACTTGTTCTATTTGTGTAAATATGTTTAACCTAGCATCCAGGCTTCATCCCATTATGATTAAACATGTTTGTAATAACAATTAGAGGTTATAGTTTCTCATGCCATGCATAAGTAGCTGGGAGTTGATAATGATTTATCTTGGATATCAACATAGCGTTAAAATGATTGTGATGTAGTATGATGATATGATATCCTCCACTGAATGTTTGAGTGGCTTGACTTGATACATGTTCATGCATGTAGTTGAATCAAAACCAACATAGCCTCTATAATATTTATGTTCATGGTGTTCATATCCTACTCATGGTAGTGTCCAATGTTACTTATGCATAATGCATGGTTATGATCGTTGTTGCTCTCTAGTTGGCCGCTTCTCAATCCTAATTGCTAGCCTTCGCCTGCACTAAGTGGGAACTCTGCTTGTACATCAAAAACCTTGAACCCAAAGTTATTCCAGATGAGTCCACCATACCTACATATATACAATATTACCCTGCCATCCTAAGTAAATTTGCATGTGCCACCTCTAAAAACTTCTAAAAATTATCCATTTTGTGTGCCTGGATTGTTCATGGAACGACAGGAGGTAGTTGATATCTTCTGTGCTAAGCGGCTTATTCTTAGGTCGAGTGTTTATTCACTCGCCATCGCACAAGAAAATGGGCGGTAATAGGGATGCCCAGTCCCAAACTGCAAACATGAAAAAGAGTTCATCTCTGAAATAATTAAACAAAAACTCCCAATGGAGTCAAAACCTTTACTTTTACCGTTTAGGAACCGCCACTAGCGTGCTTAGCATGGAAGATGTTGATAACTGATGGTCGTGAAGTGAATAAGAAGGGTGGATGTCTCAAAATATCATTTATCTCTGTTTTAAAAACTGAGCGCTGGCACCTCTGCAAATCACTACTTCCCTCTGCGAAGGGACTTTCTATTTACTTTTATGTTGTGTCATCACATTCTAAAAAACAAGTGCCAGAAACTAAGTAGAGCACAATTGTCATGATTTATGCATTGTGTGTAGCTAATGTTGGGTGCATCATGACTGGATCTTTTCTACCATGAATTACAATGTTTAGTCGCTGCTTGAACTTTGGAGGTGCTCTGCATTTATGTTTTGTGGTCTCAGAAAGGGCTAGCGAGATACCACTATTGTCATATTATATGATGGTTGTTTTGACAATGTGTTGCCGTTTGAGATATCTTATTATTGATCGCTATCTGATTATGTCATTGATATGAATCATTATAATCTTTAAGTGTTATTATTGACATGGTTAGTTATAATGTTGGCTGAAAACCAGGGTGCTGTTTAAGCTTATTTATGCAAACAAGAGCAAAAGAGTTCGTAAAAGTTTTTTTTCTCACTTTTAGTTTATCAACTTTATTGGTTGAGGACAAGCAAAGGTTTAAGCTTCGGGGAGTTGATACGTCTCCAACGTACCTACTTTTTCTCACGCTTTTCCTCTTGTTTTGGACTCTAATTTGCATGATTTGAATGAAACTAACCCCAGGCCGACACTGTTTTTAGCAGAACTACCATGGTGTTGTTTTTGTGCAGAAATAAAAGTTCTCGGAATGGAACAAAACTTTGCGAGGATTTTTTTATATCAATAATAAGAATTACTTGATCCAAGACCCACTAGAGAGGGGCCCCTAGGTGGGCACAACCCACCAGGGCAGACCCCCTCTCTTGGCACGCCCAGGTGGGTTGTACCCACCTGGTGGCCCCGTAGATGACCCCCCTGATACTATAAAATCACATATTTCCAGAAAAAAAATCAGGGAGAAAGAATTATGGAAATCCACGAGATGGAGCCGCCGCCAAGCCATGTTCTTCCTCGGGAGGGCAAATCTGGAGTCCATTTGGGTCACCGGAGAGGGGGATCTTCGTTCTTCGTCATTACCAACCCTTCTCCATCGCCAATTCCATGATGCTCCCCTCCAGGAGTGAGTAATTCCTTCGTAGGATTGCTGTTCGGTGAGTAGTTGGATGAGATTCATCATATAATCGAGTTAGTTTTGTTAGGGCTTGATCCCTAGTATCCAGTATGTTCTTATATTGATGTTGCTATTACTTTTCCATGCTTAATGCATGTCACTTTGGGCCCGGGTGCCATGATTTCAGATATGAACCGTTTATGAATTCATCATTATATCCATGTTCTGGATCCGATCTTGCAAGTTATAGTCACTTACTACGTGTTATGATCCGACAACCCTAGAGTGAAAACAATCGGGCCCACTCTCGGTGATGACCGTAGTTTGAAGAGTTCATGTATTCATTATGTGCTAATGCTTTGTTCCAGTTCTCTATTAAAATGAGGCCTTAATATCCCTTAGTTTCCAATATGGACCCCGCTGCCACGGGAGGGTAGGACAAAAGATTTCATGCAAGTTCTTTTTAATAAAGTACGTATGACTATTTATGTAATACATGCCTACATTATATCGATGAACTAGAGCTAGTGTCGTATCGCCCTAGGTTGTAACTGTCTCATGATGAATATCATCCAACAAGTCACCAATCCAATGCCTACGAACTTTTCATTATTGTTACTGCTAAGTTACCGCTGCTATCATCACTATTACACTTGCTACAAAATTACTGCTATCACTGTTACTGTTACTATTGCTACTGTCACTATTATCAAAACTATCAAACTACTTTGCTACTGATCACTTTGCTGAAGATAATTAATCTCCAGGTGTGGTTGAATTGACAACTCAGCTGCTAATACCTTCAAATATTCTTTGGCTCCCCTTGTGTTGAATCTATAAATTTGGGTTGAATACTCTACCCTCAAAAACTGTTGCGATCCCCTATACTTGTGGGTTATCAGCACGCCATTTTTGACATAAGTAAGCTAATTATAGGTCTTTATTGAGCTAACCCAGGTAACTAAGCATATTAGAGCTAATTTATCATTTTGGAGCTAACTTAGGTCATTTTCTAGCTAAAATTGATCATTTTGGAGCTAATTAGGCTTATTATGTCATTTTCAAGGAAAATAAGCTAACTATATGACATATATGATGTTACAAAGATTGTTATGCCATTTCAAACCTAAGTAAGCTAATTATACCATTTTTTGCATATGTAAGCTAAGTGTATGCCATTATTGAGCAAACGTAGCTAACTAAGCATATTAGAGATAACTTAGCATATTAGAGCTAACTTAGGTCATTTTGAAGGAAGCAAAGCTAAGTATAGATCATTTTGGAGCTAAGTAGCTAATTATGTCATTTTCGAGGAAGATTAGCTAAGTCTAGGTCATTGTGGTAAGCATTTTGGAGGAAATAAAGCTAAGTCTAGGTCTTTATGCATTTGGTAAGCAAAACACTAGAGAAAACTTACGGTCATCACGGAGGTGAAGGACCGGTCGGGATTGCGCCAGTTCCAGACGGAGAAGGACCAGTCAGGGTTGCGCCAGTGCGAGACGGAGAAGGATCGGTCGATGCTTGTCGGGAGGCTTGCTGCACCAAAGATCATTTGCAACGTCTCGTTAGCATGATGCAATTGAAATGTGAAAACTAGTAACTAATGACCATTCAAATGAAACTCACCATGTCTGCTATAGCAATCGGGGGCATCGGCGGAGGGGTTTGACCATTTTTCTCGCACATGCACTACACATTTTGTTTTCACAAGTCAGTCATATTAGTTAGTAATGAAACGAACATTACGTGCATGATCTGGCTAATATGCAGGAGAAACTTACCACGAGGAGCTCATATAGGGCCCGGTGAGACGCGTCGTTTCGGTTCCTCTCCGCCTCCAACAGACTAGCCTTCCCCTCCTCCAGCTCGATCTCCCTCTGCTTAGCCTGCCTATTTTCCTCCGCTAGAAGCTCCTAGGCCCTAGCCTCGATGGCGAGCTCCACTGGCCATGGTCGAGGTGGTATCTCAGGAAGAGACCTCGCCTGGCACTTCTTGATCCTCAGGAGACTTCTAGGACAACGTATCAGTCCATCCCCAATGGCTACCGAGCCATGTTTCCTCCCATCACCAGATAGCATCATGAGCTCTGGATCAAAAGGACTCTGGCTCGGGTTGAAGTCATCCCCTTTCATCGCCTTCCCAAAGTCTCTGTACCTCACGAGCTTGTTGTGGGAGGAGATGTTGGTGAAGCCCTCTGGATGATCGAGGTCATCCTCACAAAATGCCTTCGCCTTCTTGAACGGGGCGGTATGAGCCATGGCATAGAGGTCGTACAGCGGTGGCACGCCCTTCTTGTTGTGTTTCGCGTAAAAGAGAGGAACAACATATTAGCTAAGGGCTGAAGCTAGCATGAAGAATGAAATTGCATGGATCTTTAAGGGCTCAAACCACATACCCAGTGATCCCTGTGCTCAAACAGGTTGGAGCTCCCTTGATGGTGTGGCACACCTCACATTTGGGCGCGCTTATCCCTGGCCTTGTTGTGTTCGGCTAGCCATTGGGGAGAGCACCACTCATCCACCAACGCCTCCCAACAGTCCATCATATCCGCACACCATCTTGGGGGCACCTAAGTTTGGCAAAGAGAAATTTCAGCGCTACGCCTACGAATGAAATCAAGGAAACTAAATACAAGGCCTTAAGAATAGGTAATTACCTTCATGTACTTCTCCTTACTCAGATACTTGTCGCGGCACTTCTTCTTGGCCCTCCTAATGTTAGTCGAGGTGTAGTAGTCTCGAACAGCCTGCACCCTAGCCTCGTATCGTAAGTTCTAAAGTAGGCGCTTGCACTCGGCTTCAAGAACCCTAGTCGCCTCCGCCTCGTGTTCCTCAGAATACCTGTAGAAGGTCTGCAATCGAACAAAACAACACTGATTAGTACAATCACTAGGTAATGTTGATTTTTAATTTTGTAAAGGAGAAATTACCCAAAACCGCCGCCTCACAATGTCACCCACCGTTTCGCACAAGACACCGTCGACCCTCTCCTCCAGCAGGGCCGGGGCAGCCACATACAGCTCCCAGCTCAGTGCTAGCTGTGGAACCTGAAGCTCACCGGGCAACGTGACCCACCCCGGGAAGTGGTGCTAGCAAAGCACACCAAGGACCTGGTTGGGCCTGCAGACACCATCGGTGTGTATCCAACCCCTGTAGTATGACAAGGCCAACACATTAGATATTAATTTGAAGAAACGTGAAGGACAAAGGTTAAAAAAAATAGTAAATGCACTTACTTCTCCCCATCAGGCTGAATCAACCACCTCTTATCGCGGGTTGCCGGCACGGCCGGGAGCTTCGTACCACCATGCAGGTAGACCTGCTTGCCCTGCTCAACCAGCTCGCCCTCGCTAAAACTATCATCAGACCAGCTCTCCTTGCCATCAGCATGGCCACTAGTCTCCGGAGTCACATGGGACGAAGACTCTGGGACCGGAGTCTCGTGGGACGAAGACTCTGGGGCCCGAGTCTCGCGGGATGAAGGCTCGGCGACCCGAGGCTCGTCGGCCCAAGGCTCGTGGACCGGAGTCTGAGACTGGTCCAAGTCTGATGGGTCCACCTGAGACGGAGCTCTCCGGTGGCCCGGAGATTCAACTAGGGGTGGCGGCGAGGAAGACACAACAACCTTCCTACCTCTCCCGCCGCCACGTCCACCTCTAGCTACACCCCTCTCCGTCTTCCCCGGACCTCTCCCGGCCGAATAACTAGGGCCCACCGGTGTGTGCATGATGTCTACCAATGCTCTCTGAAGGTGCTGGGGTGGAATAACAGCACCCCTCCTAGCACGCGCCGAGGAAGGAGGCTCAGAGCGCTCTCGACCCGCGCCCACCATCTGTCAACACCTACAATGACAAAGAGTAAACGAATTAGTACAACATAAATATAATAAAAAATTTGGTGGGTGAAAACAACACCTAAAAAATTAACTAACTAATTAACCTAAAAAAGTAACTAACTAACTAATTAAAGGCTTTTTCTTAAGGCCAGAAATGGTCTTTAATAGGTTAAAATTATTTTACTGTTTCAAAAATATTTGAGGAAATTTAGGGAAGCTCATTGGACATATATTGTCCATATATAAGAGTTTCAACACACGGTCATGTTCAAAATATTGGTTAAATCCATCAAAACCCTTTTCTGTTATTTCAAGATTTTGGAATATTTACAAAGGAAATATTCTCTATAAATTCCAAGAAAATTCTAGCATGTCAAAAATGCCATATTTGCTTATCTTGCCAAGTATCATCTCTTGGAGAACAAGATGACATCACCAAAACCCCTCAAAACCATTTATGTCTATTGCCAAACATGTCCAAATGCTCTCAAACTAGGTGGTAAACCTTAGATCTATCTACTATTTGATCCTATTAAATCTCATGGCAAGGAGTTTTCATTTACTTGCCGAAAACATCATCAAACACCTTATGTAATTTTACCAAAGCTACTGTTTTTACCCCTTCCAATGTTCTCCATGAGCTCAAATTTTTACCACCTCTGACCCTGGTCATCTTCTACCTCTAGTAATTCTTGCAAGGTCATGGAGCAATAATTGGTGGGTGAAAACCCCACTTTCTCTCTCTAGACAACACTATTTTCTCTCTCTTCTCTCTCTACCCCTCTCTCACTCCAGAGATCTCCTAGAGCATCCAATACCATTTGTCTCTTGTTTATAATCCCCTAGAGCTTCTGGACACAAGTGGCCATGCTCATTGCACCCAGGGCATGCCATGGCATGCCAATGGCGCGCTCTAGAGCATGCTATAGTGCACCCATGCACTGTCTCCCGAGGATGCCTCGACGTCCTCTACACGCCCAGATGTTGGGCCCTTCCTCCCTCGGCCTCCTCTGCCCCCTTTCGAGCTCACCCGAGCGCCGCCCGAGCTCACCAGTCGCTGCACTTATGCGGGACCTCCTCGATCTCGCTCTGCTTCATCTCTCCCCTCCATGAACCCTACTCCATTCCCACCAATGCCACAGAGGGATCCAGGACCCCTCCCACGACCGCCATGGCGATTTTCGCGGGCACACGTGAGCTCGACTCACGGTGAAATCTCCTATTTTGACTATGTACAGTAGGGTAAAAGACCACCTACTAATTAACTAACTAACTAACTAATTAACCTAAAAAAGTAAATACCTAATTAATTAACCTAAAAACGACAAGAAAAAAAGAAACAAAAAAGGGAAGAAACCTCACCTGCAGGGGGCGGAGCGGCGCCGGGCAGCGGGGGGCAGAGCAGCGGCGGGCGGCCTGAGCGGTGGGGCGCCGGGGGCGTCAGGTGTGGTGGTGGTCGGGGCGGCGGGGGTGGAGCGGCGATGGACGGCGGGGCCAGGGTGGCGGGCGGCCTGAACGGCAGGGCGCCGGGGCGGCGGGGGCGTCGGGGGTGGTGGTGATCGGGGGCGGCGGGGGTGGTGGGGGAGGCGGTGGGGGAGGCGGGCATGGGGACGGCGGCACGGGGGCGGCGTGGTGAGGTGAGGGAGGGAGAGGGGTGGGGCGCCGGGCCGACCATTTTTGGTTAGGTTTAATTTCTTTGTTGTTTTCTAGAAGATGGCAAAGTGCGTACCTAGTGGGGTGGGGCTGAGGGGAAAGGGCCGTTAGGTTTGCTATTCTCTTTGCCGTCAGCTAGCAGATGGCAAAGAAAGTGGTTGTTAGGTGGTTCTCACTAGTGGGCCACCCTCTCTCTTTGCCGTCCGCTAGCAAACGGCAAAGCTTCTATGCCGTCCGCTAGTAGATGGCAAAGAGCTGGGTGACGGCAAACACCATCTTTGTCATCCTCTCTCTCTTTGCCGTGAGCTTTTTGTATGCTGATGGCAAAGACCTCCTTCGCCGTCAGGTAGCGGACGGCAACGAACTGGCTGACGACAAAGATCCTGATTCCATTAGTGCTAGATGCATGCTGGATAGAGGTCGATGTGTGGAGTAATAGTAGTAGATGCAGGCAGGAGTTAGTCTACTTGACACAGACGTGATGCCTATATTCATAATCATTGCCTTGGATATCGTCATAACTTTGTGCTTTTCTATCAATTGCTCGACAGTAATTTGTTCACCCACTGTATTATTTTCCTTCAATAGTGAAGCCTCTAGTGAAACCTATGGCCCCCGGGTCTATTTTTCATCATATATTTTTGGACCTATAAACCAAAAACCCAAAAATACCTTGTTGCAATTTATTTACTTTTATTTTGTTTTAAGTTTTAATAATCTTTATACCTATCTCTTTCAGATCTCATCCTTGCAAGTGACCGTGAAGGGATTGACAACCCCTTTATCACATTCGGTGCAAGTGTTTGATTGTTTGTGCATGTGCATAGATTGGAGACTTGCGTGTATCTCCTACTGGATTGATACCTTGGCTCTTAACTGAGGGACATACTTATCTCTACTTTGCTACGACATCCTTTCCTCTTCAAGGGAAAAACCAAGGCAAGCTTAAGAAGTAGCAGTAATAAGTGCATTGCATAAACCAAAAGGCATACGTCTATAAGCATAAGTTCCAAAAGGGCAAGTAAAAGTTGTTTTCTCTTGATCCTCTTGTGACATAGCCACACATGTATTTGAGGGAAATCAGAATATCCATCAAGAAAGCAAAAGTATGTGTTCTTAGATAGTCTTTCTAATATTGGATCTATAAAAGGCAAGAGGTACTGATCTTTTCTGGTGGCTTTGTTTAATTTCCTAAAATCAATTACCATCCTATAGCCAGTTATAATTCTTTGTGGAATGAGTTCATTTTTATCATCAGGAACAACGGTAATGCCTCCTTTCTTAGTAACACAATGAACATGACTTACCCATCTACTATCAGCTATGGGATAGATTATACCTGCTTCCAGAAGCTTTAATATTTCAGTTCTTACCACGTCCTTCATCTTAGGATTTAATCATCATTGGTGATCAACAATTGGCTAACATTGGGTTCCATATTAATCTTGTGTTCACATAGAGTGGGACTGGTGCACTTAAGATCATCACGAGTATATACAATAGCAGCACAGTGCTTCCTTCAATAATCTCTTTTCTTCATGCTCTAAAATGTTAGCACTAATAATAACAGGATATATGATACATCTCCAACATATCTACTTTTCCTAACGCTTTTCCTCTTGTTTTGGACTCTAATTTGCATGATTTGAATGAAACTAACCCTGGACTGACGTTGTTTTCAATAGAACTACCATGGTGTTGTTTTTGTGCAGAAATAAAAGTTCTCGGAATGGAACAAAACTTTGCGAAGATTTTTATACAATAAATAAGAATTTCTGGAGCCATGATCGACCGGAGAGGGGCACCTGGGTGGGCACAACCCACCAGGGCCCGCTCCCCTCTCTTGGCACGCCTAGGTGGGTTGTCCCCACCTGGTGGCCCCGCAGACCCTGAAAACAACGCAATAAAATCCTATTTTTGGAGAAAAAAATCAGGGAAAAAGAATTATAGCGATCCACGAGACGGAGCCGCCGCCAAGCCCTATTCTTCCTTGGGAGGGCAAATCTGGTGTCTGTTTGGGGCTCCGGAGAGGGGGATCTCCGTTCTTCGTCATCACCAACCCTACTCCATTGCCAATTTCATGATGCTCCCCATAGGGAGTGAGTAATTCCTTCGTAGGCTCGCTGGTCGGTGAGAAGTTGGATGAGATTCATCATGTAATCGAGTTAGTTTAGTTAGGGTTTGATCCCTAGTATCCACTATGTTCTTAGACTGATGTAGCTATGACTTTGCCATGCTTAATGCTTGTCACTTTGGGCCCAGGTTCCATTACTTCAGATCTGAACCGTTTATGTTATCACCATTATACCCATGTTCTAGATACGATCTTGCAAGTTATAGTCACCTACTACGTGTTATGATCTGGTAACCCCGGAGTGACAATAATCAAGACTTCTTTCGGTGATTACCGTAGTTTGAGGAGTTCATGTATTCACTGCATGTTAATGCTTTGTTCCGGTTCTCTATTAAAAGGAGGCCTTAATATCCCTTAGTTTCCAATATGGACCCCGCTGCCACGGGAGGTAGGACAAAAGATGTCATGCAAGTTCTTTTAATAAAGCACGTATGACTATTTACGGAATACATGCCTACATTATATCAATGAACTGGAGCTAGTGCCATATCGCCCTAGGTTATAACAGTCTCATGATGAATATCATCCAACAAGTCACCGATCCAGTGCCTATGAATTTATCTTATATTGATCTTGCTAAGTTACTACTGCTATTATCACGATTACCGTTACTGTTGCTGCTGCTACTATTATCAAAACTATCATACTACTTTGCTACTGATCACTTTGCTGCAGATAATTAATCTCCAGGTGTGGTTGAATTGACAACTCAACTGCTAATACCTTTAGATATTCTTTGGCTCTCCTTGTGTCGAATCTATAAATTTGGGTTGAATACTCTACCCTTGAAAACTGTTGTGATCCCCAATACGTGTGGGTTATCAAGACCTTTTTCTGGCACCGTTTCCGGGGAGGATAGCTATATTTGTTGAGTCACTTGGGATTATTATCATATTATCACCATGAAGAGTCTGAAGGATGCTAAGACTAAGATATTTCCCTCAAAGATGAGGGGATGTAAGGAACTGCCATCCAGTTCTGCTTAAGATTCACCTTCTATTATAAGTAAACTTGCAACACCACCACATGCTAATAATTCTGATATGTCGCAAGTTATTAATGATGCTACTTCTGCTATGGATAATGCTTATGATGATGCTAGTACATTGCTTGATAATGATGATGTGCCACTTGGTGAATTTCTTGATAAACAAATTGCTAGAGTTATACAACATGATGTTGTTGAATCTGATGATGATCTTAAAACTGAATCTCCTGAAACACCTACTAGAAATAGCCTTCCTAGATATGAATTGCCTAAGGTACCGGAAGGTTATGTTATGAGTGAAGAAACAACTAGAAATATTCTTGCTTGCAGAGATAGAGATGATCTAGAGAAATTATTATGCAAGTATAAAAAAAATCTCTGAATGCTAGAATGAAATGTGATCCTAAGTTTGCTACTTCACCTATCTTTATTGATGATAAGGATTATGAATTCTCTGTCGACCCAGAGTTAATTACTTTGGTTGAATCTGATCCTTTCCATGGTTATGAAACTGAAACTGTTGTGGCACATCTTACTAAGTTGAATGACATAGCCACCCTTTTTACTCATGATGAGAAAACTCGCTATTACTTTATTCTCAAATTATTTCCTTTCTCATTAAAGGGTGATGCTAAAGCTTGGTACAATACTCTTGCTCCTGGTTGTGTGCGTAGTCCTAGGATATGATTTATTATTTCTTAGAAAAATATTTTCCTCCTCATAAGAAACAAGTTGCCTTACAGGAAATATTTAACTTTGTTCAAATTAAAGAACAAGTTTGGAGGAGACTTTGCCAATTACTTAATGCTTTGCCTGACCATCCTCTTAAGAAAAATGAAATACTTGATATCTTCTATAATGGACTAACCAATGCTTCTAGGGATGTAGCGCCCAAGATGCGATTCTATCCCAATCACATGGTGAATTCATGATTGGGGCACAACCGCATTTCGAGCACATAGCAAGGTGGATATCATTGCAACATACCATGTACTGAATAGATGAAAATACAAGATAAAGGCTTACACTCGCCACAAGCTACAACATTCAAACAACAGTTCATCAATACATAGCAGTCATCATACATAAGAGAAGAATCCGACTATGGATGAAATCAAATGAAAAAGAAGAATGACATCCACCCTGCTAATCCCAGGCTCCCCGACCCGGAACCTATCCCTTGAACGAAGAAGAAGTAGAAGAAGAACTCCAAAACAAGCAAGCATCACGCTCTCGTCAGATCATCACTTTACCTGTACCTGCAACTGTTGTTGTAGTAAACTGTGAGCCACGAGGACTAAGCAATCCCATTACCATGGGTATCAAGACTAGCAAAGCTTAATGGGTATGGAAAGGATAAGTGGCGAGGTTGCAGCAAGCGGCTAAGCAATGTATGGTAGCTAACTTACGAGTACAAGAGTAAGATGAGAAACTACACAACGGTCGCGAACTAGTAATGATGAATTAGTGATCCTGAACTACTTACGTTCAAACATAACATGTTCTCTTCTCGAATGAACCCGAAAAGAGACAGTCATGGTTACGCACGCGGTTGGTGTATCTTAGTTGAGTTTAGTTCAAGTCCACTACAACCGGATATTACCAAATTCCCATCTGCCACATAACCGCGGGCACGGCTCTCAAAAGTTTAAACCCTGCAGGGGTGTCCCAACTTAGCCCATGACAAGCTCACGATCCGCGGAGACAATCCTCCATCGCGGGACCCTCCCGTCAGACTCAGAATCCCAATGCACAAGACATCCCGATGCACCGACCTAGACTATTAGGAGTCGCAAATATCTCGTTCTCAGGGTACACAGGATGGGCAAGACATCGGGTTGGCTAAGACCCTGGTTACCCAGGGGGCGTCGTACATCGCCCAGTTTGGACCAACACTCATGCGGAGCATTGGCCCGGGGGTTGATTAAGAGTCCTCAGGTGCTAGCAGGTCCCTATGCAAGTTTTAATTGTTATTAGGAAGATGATAAAACCAATGTTGGGCCTTGTTGGAAGAGTTTTATTCAAAGCGAACTGTCAAGAGGGCCCCATACCCCTCACCGTGTTAGGCACGCAAAATCAAGGAACATAACACCGGTATGACGGAAACTAGGGCGGCAAGAGTGCAACAAAACACCAGGCAAAAGGAAGAGCCTTCCACCCTTTACCAAGTATATAGATGCATTAATTAAATAAGGGATATCGGGATATCCCATGAAATCCATGATATCCATGTCCCAACATGGAACAACCTACAACTAGCAACGCTATAATAGGGGCTGAGCAAAGCGGTAACATAGCCAAACAACGGTTTGCTAGGAAGGGTGAAAAAGGTTAAAGGCTATCATGGCAATTTGGGAGGCTTGATAAACAATTGGTAGGTAGCACGACATAGAGATAGCATCGAGACAACTAGCATAGAAAAGATAGTAGTGAGATCCAAGGTGACAATCATCTTGCCTGAAATCCCGCTAGGAAGAAGATCAAGTCCATGAAGAAGATGAACCAACGTAGTCGAACGAATCCTCACAATCGCAACATAACCAGAACTATCAAGGAGAAGCGCAACCGGAAAGAAGCAAACATCATGGTAAACAACCATCACATAAACATTGCATGATGCATAATCAAGTATGATGCATGTCCAGTTTAGTGAGTCATGGCATGGCAAAGTGCAACAAACAACACTACAAATTAACTGGAGCTCAATATGCAACAAGTTGCATATTGATGAAACACCACATTCAAGTTATTTAGTTCGCTCTTGTTTAGGTACTCAACAATGTTAAATGTTGGTTAACATGGCAAGAGGTGAAGCATAATTAAACTACCTATCTAGGCAAGTTCAAATGTGGCCGGAAACAACAAACAACAATTCCGGAAAAATCCCCATATGCATATTTCGGGTTTGGTACTGTTCTACCTAAATCATATTTTATTGTTTATTAAACATGAAAATAAAGTGCACCATGTTAATCTATGCCTTTCTACCCCATGTACATATAAAGTTTATTAAATTCGGAGCTACGGTTATTTATTTATGGAATAAACCAATTTAGCATGGCATTTATGCAAAATAAATCAAAAATCACTTTAAACATTTTTAACATGGATGAGAGTGGCATATTATGAAACTAGACAAAATTCTAAGCATTTTACATATATAATGTTTTTACATATGATGCATAGTTTGTGAGTTATTAAATGCATGAACAATGAGGTTTTTTTTGCAATTCTGTAAATCCTGGACAAATTGATAAATTTGCAGCAAGGGAAAAAAACTACACAGGCCCAAACTGGATGGGCCACAACAGAGCAGAGGAGCTAGAGGGGCTGCTCACCCATGGGCTAAGGCCCAGTTTGGTGGTGAGGCAAGTAGGCAGGCTGACTTGGGGCTGGGCCAGGGAGGCCACTCAGGGCACGGTCAACGCTCGAGGGAAGCGTGCGGTCTTCGTGGGACGGGGCTTGAAGCAGAGGAGGTCACAGGCGGGCGCCGACAGGCATGGGAAGCGCCGGGCCGGCGTGGTTCGCCGGGAAGACGACAGCGGGCGGCGGGCTTGACGTGCGGGTCCCGGATCCGGGCGCGAGCGAGGCAGCGGCGAACTAGATCAGGTCAATGAGGCAGGGGACCGAGAGGGACTTGGCGCTGGCCTCGTCCTCGCTGAAGAGTGAAGATGCAGAAGAGGTGGCTCGCGGCGACAGTGGGAACTTGGCACGGAGGTTTTGAGCGGCATGGGGAGACTCAAAGCAGAGGCGGGGCTAGCAGATGACAGGGATGGATGGATCCGGCGTTCCCCGACGGCGGTGACGGCGCAACAACAAATCGGGGTGGCGGCGATGTTCCCTCGTGTTCACGGACGATGGCGCGATGCGAGGTGAGGAAGGGGCGGTCCTGCTGCCCCGGTGTTTTAGGGGGAGGTGCTTGGGCCAGCTGGGGCCTCGGGCACGAGCATTCCCGCTCAGGAGGAGCTCCTATGGTCATAGGCGAAGATGGCTGCGAGGATGAAGGGCGACGCGGTGGTGGCTTGGTCTCTGATGGCGCGCGGGTAGAGGCACGTACGGGTGCTCGAGGTGGATGGGTGGATCGACGGGAAGGCTCGGGTGGAGTCCGGTTGGTGGAGATGGATCTCGGTGGGATGCGGGCAGGGAAGGTCGCGCGCTACTCTGGTTGGTGGGTGGCTAAAGACGAGGTGGATACTGGGTGGATCCCGTTGTGGATTCGGTGGAGTGGCGGCGGCGACGAGTGGATAGGGGAGGATCCCTAGAAAATAGGGTTTGGTCTAGAAATGCATCGGCTATATATAGTAGGTGGGTTAGGGTAAGACTATATTGTCCCTCTGATCATAATCGGATAATCAAGAATAAAATGCTTTGGGAGACCAAACAAATAATCGCAGATGTTTTAGGGGTGTTTGGGGATGATCTGAATCCAATAGTGACGACTGCCCGGGTCGGGTTCGGGACAACTTTCGGACGCGTGCAAGGGGTTTGAGTATTGTGTAGAGAGGGTCAAACGGTCGGGCAACAAAAGAATGGTCGGTCTGAGAAGGGTCAACAGAGACGAGGAAGAAGCGGAAACTATCAACGGATGGAAGTTTTTGAAAACATGCGATGCAATATGCATGATGACATGACGAAATGCAACAACAGCAAAAAATAAAACACACGACGGCAATGAAGAAAAAGGAAGGCTTCTAGAGCGTCGGTCTCGGTGTGTCACAAGGGGCTTCCTAGATAGTTGTGATGGTTGTGCTTTCAGGGAACGAACTGTTGGTCAAGCTGAAGAATTATTGAATAACGTATTGAAAATTATGATGATTGGACTCTTCCTTAACCACCAGCTAAACCCACTCCGAAGAAGAGGGGTATATTATATCTCAGTCCTGAAGATATGCAAGAGGCAAAGGAATCTGTGAAGGAAAAAGGTATTAAAGCTGAGGATGTTAAAAATTTACCTCCTATTGAAGAAATACATGGGCTTAATACATCACCACCTCCTAAGGTGGTACAGGTAAATTCTCTTATGAAGTTCAATGATAATGACAATCCTCACAATATGCATCCTATTCAATGCCTTTATGAGTTTGAAAATTATATTAGATAACAAGATCACTACAATGCAAATGTTATGAGACAATTGAAATACAATTATGATATGATTGCTCGCTTGAGTGACTTGTTATTTAAACATGCTTCTATGGTTCAAACTCAGTTAGAACAAGTTGCTAAATATCAACGAGATTTGCTTGATGAAATGAATAATAATATACATGACTTTGCTGTTAGAGTTGCAACTAGTGGAGGTAAAATGACTCAGGAACCACTTTATCCCGAGGGACACACAAAAAGAATTAAACAAGATTCACAAAGAGCAAACAATAGTGCAACAAAAGAAGAAGAAGAATGATAGGACTTTGCATGCTCCTAGTGAACCTGAAATAGAGAAACCTCCCAACAAAGATAATGTAGTTTCTATCTCTAATGCTGAAACTCAGTCTGGTAACGAACACTCACCTAGTGATAATGAAAAAGATAATGCTGATGTTCATGAATACTCTCAACCAAATAATAAAGAACCAAACAATGATGTTGAGATAGAACCACCTATTGATCTTGATAACCCACAACCTAAGAATAAAAGGTATGATAAAAGAGACTTCATTTCTAGAAAACATGGTAAAGAAATAGAACCGTGGGTTCAAGAACCTATGCCTTTTCCACCTAAGTCAACTAAAAAGAATGATGATGAAGAATTTGAGCGCTTTGCTGAAATGCTAAGACCAGTCTTTTTGCGTACTCGCTTGACTGATATCTTGAAAATGCCTCCTTATGCAAAGTATATGAAAGACATCATCACAAATAAGAGAAAAACACCAGAAGCTGAAATCTCCACTTTTCTTACTAATTATACTTTTAAAGATGGAGTACCTAAAAAACATGGAGATCCCGGAATACCAACTATACCTTGCTCCATCAAAAAGGATTATGTGAAAACTGCTTTTTGTGATCTA
Organism: Triticum urartu; assembly: GCF_003073215.2. Taxonomy (NCBI): domain Eukaryota; kingdom Viridiplantae; phylum Streptophyta; class Magnoliopsida; order Poales; family Poaceae; genus Triticum; species Triticum urartu. Next base: position 218,110,926 of record NC_053023.1, on the reverse strand, counting down.
GGAGCTGGTGTTAGTGTTATGCCTTTCTCTTTATATAAAAGAATTGATTTGAATAAACCCACACCTACTGAAATATCTTTGCAAATGACTGACAAATCAACTGCCATACCTATCGGTATCTATGAGGATGTGCCCGTTGTTGTTGCTAATGTTACTATTTTGACTGACTTTGTTATACTTTAGATGCCCGAGGATGACACCATGTCGATTATCCTTGGTAGACCCTTCTTGAATACTGCAGGGGCTGTTATTGATTGCAATAAAAGCAAGGTCGCTTTTCGTATCAATGGTAATGAGCATACAGTGCACTTTCTGAAGAAACAATTCCAAGTGAATGGTATTAATGTTATTGAAAAATCTCCGACAATCACTATTGGAAGTTTTCAAATACCTCTACCTACTGTGAAAAATAAATATGAAATGCTTATTGTTGGGGACATTCATATCCCCATTGAGGTAACTTAGTGATTCATGAAAGTTCTTCGGTTTCATGCTAATCGAAACTGGTTGTTAATAAGACTTGATCAACATTATTAATCGATCATTTTTAAACAATATGAAGTTGATGAATTTAGTAAGAACTAATTTCTATCCCTACTTTTTATTCGCTGTTTTTATTAGTTAAATAAAATAAAATGCCATGTTTTGTCTGTTTTATGATTTTCCTGTGCAATAAAAAATGACCCAAAAATAAAAGTTCTCAGAATGCCCTGAAAATTTAATATGATTTTTTTCTGAATATTTAATATTTTTTTTGCAAATAACATCAGAGGGAGGTGCACCAGGTGGGCACAAACCACCTGGGTGCGCCAGGACCCCCAGGCGTGCCCTGGTGGGTTGTGGTCCCCACATGGACCCCCTCACTTATCTCCCACATCATCACCTACCTTCAGAAAAAATCTCCATTGCTCTCTCTCCAGTGTTCTTGCTCTCAAACCCACAGATTTTGATCTCTTTGTTCGAAGCTCCGTTTCCGAAACTGTTTCGGGGGATTGTTGCTTGGTATGTGACTCCTTCGTTTGTCCAATTAGTTTTTGTTTTAATGGTTTATATTTTAAATAATTAGCTACTCTTGGTGCTGCTATAGATGTGCTTGCATGTTGAATTCTTAGTGTTCTAAGTAGTTTGAATGCTTGCTATGGCCTCTATGTATCCCTATGAGTAGTTGGTATCATTTTTGTGAAGTTTTGTTGAAAAGATTTTGTGGGCTAATAAATTTCAGAATTTTGTTCATAGGAAAATCACGAATATCTTTAGGAAGTTTGGCTCCAAGAAGAACTCCAAGGGTGTTATTGGAGAGTCATCTAATAGTCATCTCCGCCCTCGGAGGTTGGAGGAGGTATGGCTGTGTGAATGGCCGCACACCCCGTTCCTGAAAGAGGCTGGAATCCTTCAGGAGTTCATGCAATATGCTGCTAATGCCGGCCTCACCGACTTCATCGCATATGAGTGTAAACAGCACCAAATCATCACAAACATTTTTGTTCGGAGCTTTACTTTCCTGCCTAGGAATAATCCTCCTGAAATTAGCTTTGATTTATATGCTGAAAACCATCAGATACCACTTACTGAATTTTGTGACATATGCATGATCCCTTCTGATGGGAGCTTGGCCAAGCCTAGAACAGCTGGGTTCGAGGCCTTTTATCACACTTTGATAGTAGGAGATGAGAGAGGGGTGTCAGCTACCACTGCCGCTGGCTTGCATTTTTCCTGTTGTTCATTACTTTGCAATTTTCATTGCAAAATGCTTGCTTGCTAGGGAGAAGGTGGGAGCTCTCAGCTCACCAGACCTTGCTGTTTTTCGTCGTGCATTAGAGGGCGACAACACTTATAGTATGGGAGCTATTGTGGCTTGTCGCCTCCATCTTAATAAATCTTAGGGTAAAATACATGGAGGGATTTATGCTACTCGCTTGGCGTCCCACTTTAATGTTGGGATACGCCCTCATGATTACCCTCTGACCAAGGTTTATCTAGACCGTCCAGCCATGGAACACCATCATTTGTTGCACATGATTATCCTGATATTCCCATTCCTTATAACCATGTCTTTATTATTGAAACTCATGATATTATTTTGTTGCCTGCCCCTGCCTTGTTTGATTCTGTTGCCAAGGGCGGATATAAGATCATGCCTGCGGACATCATCGCCTACTCAAACGCTCAGGCAGCTGTGGAGGCAGCACATGAGGAGCCTCCGTAGTGGGATCAGTGGATGCCCGCTCCTCAGTACCCCTACTACCATCTAGACTTCTGATCTACTACCAAGTTTGGCCAAAATCCTAAGCTTGGGGCAGTACATGTTCCTCAACGACATTACATTCATGTTCACTTATTCATCTTGTCAGTGTTCAAACTTTTTCATTGTATCATCCATGTTTAAATTTTAATTTTCTTGCGTTCTTCTTGTGTGTTTGAAAAACTTTAGAAAAACCAAAAAAAAGTTGTAGTTAGTTTATTTTCCATGCATGCTTAGTTGTAGCATTAAAAAGAAAACCCAAAAAGATTTCCTTGTTCTTCTTTTGTTTGTTGGGAGCTTTCTCATGTAAATAGTTTTTCTCGTTTTTGCTTTCCCCTTTTATTTGCTAGTTCAAGAAACCAAAAACTCCAAAAATGTTTCAGTGTGTTTCTCTGAATTTATTTTCTTTTATTCGAGTTGTACCGAGGAGAAGACCACGATGAAAATGTTGAGTGGCTCTCATATGAACAATTGTTGAACTAATAAAGAGCCCATTTTACCTTGTCTTCTCCTGCTGAATAAAATGTTTGCAGATTCTAACTTAGTCCATGGCACTCTTGCACCATTATTATTTTCACATAGTTCGGTCATGCAAGTGAAAGGCAATAATGACGATATTCGATGAACTAGCTGTGGCAGAGAGAAACTGCTATGAACTCGACTTATTCTGTTTGTGTAAATATGTTTAACCTAGTATCCATGATTCAGGCCATTATGATTAAGCATGTTTGCAATGACAATTAGAGATTATAGTTTCTCATGCCATGCATAAGTAGCTGGGAGTGAATAATGATTTATCTTGGATATAAACGTTGCGTTAAAATGATTGTGATGTAGTATGATGATATGGTATCCTCCTCTGAATGTTCGAGTGGCTTGACTTGGCACATGTTCATGCATGTAGTTGAATCAAAACCAACATAGCCTGTATGATATTATGTTCATGGTGTTCATATCCTACTCATGCTAGTGTCCAATGTTACTTACACATAATGCATGATCATGATCATGGTTGCTCTCTAGCTGGCCGCTTCTCAATCTAATCGCTAGCCTTCGGTACTAAGTGGGAATTCTGCTTGTACATCAAAAACCTTCAACCCAAAGTTATTCCAGATGAGTCCACCATACCTACCTATATGTGGTATTACCCTATCGTCCTAAGTAAATTTTCATGTGCCACCTATAAAAAACTTCTAAAAATATCCTTTTTGTGTGCCTGGATCGTTCATGGAACGACAGGAGGTAGTCGGTATTTTCCATGCTAAGCGGGTTATTCTCAGGTCGAGTGTTTATTCACTCGCCATCGCACGAGAAAAGGGCTATAATAGGGATGCCCAGTCCCAAACTGCAAAATACAAAAAGAGTTAATCGCTCGAATAATCAAACAAAAACTCCCAATGGAGTCAAAACCTTTACTTTCATCGCTTGGAAACCGCCACTAGCCTATTTAGCGTGGGAGATATTGATAACTGATAGTCGTGAAGTAAATGAGAAGGGTGCATGTCTCAAAATATCATTTATCTCTGTTTTAAAATTTTGAGCTCTAGCACCTCTGCAAATCACTGCTTCCCTCTGCGAAGGCACTATCTATTTACCTTTATGTTGTGTCATCACCTTCTAAAACAAGCGCTAGAAACTGAGAGAGCATGGATGTCATGACTTATGCATTGTGTGTAGCTAGTGTTGGGTGCATCATGACTGGATCTTTTCTACCATGGATTACAATGTTTAGTCGCTGCTTGGACTTTGGAGGTGCTCTTCATTTATGTTTTGCGGTCTCAGAAAGGGCTAGCAAGATACCACTATTGTCATATTATATCATGGTTGTTTTGACAACCTGTTGCCGTTCGATATGTCTTATTATTGTTCGCTAGCTGATTATGTCATTGATATGAGGTAATATAATCTTTAAGAGTTATTGTCGGCATGGTTAGTTATAATGTTGGCTGAAAACCTGGGTGCTGTTTAAGCTTATTTATGCAAACAAGAGCAAAAGTGTTCGTAAAACTTTTTCTTTTTCACTTCCAGTTTATTAACTGAATTGCTTGAGGACAAGCAAAGGTTTAAGCTTGGGGAAGTTGATATGTCTCCAACGTATCTACTTTTCCAAACGCTTTTCCTCTTGTTTTGGACTCTAATTTGCATGATGTGAATGAAATTAACCCCGGACCGACGCTGTTTTCAGCAGAACTACCATGGTGTTGTTTTTGTGCAGAAATAAAAGTTCTCGGAATGGAACGAAACTTTGCGAGGATTTTTTATACAATAAATAAGAATTTCTGGAGCCAAGATCCACCGGAGAGGGGCACCTGGGTGGGCACAACCCACCAGGGCGCGCCCCCTGTCCTGGCGCGCCCAGGTGGGTTGTCCCCACCTGGTGACCCCGCAGACCCTGAAACCAACGCTATAAAATCCTATTTTCGGAGAAAAAAGTCAGGGAGAAAGAATTATCGCGATCCACAAGACGGAGCCGCCGCCAAGCCCTGTTCTTCCTCAGGAGGGCAGATCTAGAGTCTGTTTGGGGCTCCGGAGAGGGGGATCTTCGTTCTTCGAAATCACCAACCCTTCTCCATCGCCAATTCCATGATGCTCCCCATTGGGAGTGAGTAATTCCTTCATAGGCTCGCTGGTCGGTGAGGAGTTGGATGAGATTCATCATGTAATCGAGTTCGTTTTATTAGGGCTTGGTCCCTATTATCCACTATGTTCTTAGACTGATATTGCTATGACTTTGCCATGCTTAATGCTTGTCACTTTGGGCCCGGGTGCCATGATTTTAGATCTGAACCGTTTATGTTATCACCATTATATCCATGTTCTAGATCTGAACTTGCAAGTTATACTCACCTGCTATGTCTTATTATCCGGTAACCCCGGAGTGACAATAACCGAGACTTCTTCCGGTGATTATCGTAGTTTCAGGAGTTCATGTATTCACCGTGTGTTGATTCTTTGTTTCAATTCTCTATTAAATGGAGGCCTTAATATCCCTTAGTTTCCAATATGGACCCCGCTGCCACGAGAGGGTAGGACAAAAGATGTCATGCAAGTTCTTTTTATAAAGCACATATGACTATTTACGGAATACATGTAACGCCCTCGATGCGGCTATATCTCCCACGTGTCGAAGAACGACTTAGAGACATAACCGCATTGAAAGCAATGTCGCAAGTGAGGTAATCTTCACACAACCCATGTAATACATAAGGGAAAGAGATACATAGTTGGCTTACAATCGCTACTTCACACAATTACATGAATAAAGCATTAGATCAACCAGATACAATCAAGGTCCGACTACGGAACCAAAATAAAAGAAGACTACCCCAAATGCTACACAAATCCCCGATCGTCCCGATTGGGCTCCACTACTGACCAACTGGAAACGGAACAACCCAATGAACACGAACTTCATCGAGCTCCTCCTTGAGCTTGGTTGCGTCACCTGCTCGGTAACATCGGCACCTGCAAACTGGTTTTGGAAGTAACTATGAGTCACGGGGACTCAGCAATCTCACACCCTCACAATCAAGACTATTTAAGCTTATGGGTAAGGCAAAGTTAAGAGGTGGAGCTGCAGTAAGCGACTAGCATATATGGTGGCTAACATACGCAAAAGAGAGCGAGAAGAGAAGGCAAGGCACGATCGATAAAACTATGATCTAGAAGTGATCCTAGAACAACCTACGTCAAGCATAACTCCAACACCGTGTTCACTTCCCGGACTCCGCCGAGAAGAGACCATCACGGTAACACACGCGGTTGATGTATTTTAATTAAGGTCAACTTCAAGTTTTCAGGGTCACCGTGAGGAACTTGTCGAATCCAGGGTCTCAGTCGTCGGTAGTGGTACCCGTTTCGAAGGTGAACTTGACGAACTCGAATCCCTTCGGGGTTGTCGAGGTACTTGGGGTCTTTGGACTCTCCTGTCCCGTTATTGCGACGGCAGTCATTCATGTTTGTTCGGAGAGGTTCTAGACGCATCCCGGATATGTAGTCATACACGCACGTAGATGAACTTGGCGGGTCCTCGACGTCCTGGTACTTGGCGTTCGGTGCGGTACTTGCCGAGCAAGAGGCGAAGTCGTGGTACTTGACGTTCTCGTCCTTGTTGATCCAAAACAACATGAGCCAAAAAGGCCTCTGGTGGGCAGCAGCAAGGCCGGGCGGTGCGTAAGCAGCGGTAGGAAGCGGGCATGGTGCTCGTGGTGAAAACGACGACGAACAGAGGCGCAACAACGACCAAAGCGAGCAGCACAACAGACGTTGAGAAGAGGAGGTGAGGTGCAGGTGGCTGGAGATGAGAACACGACGGCCGGACGGTGGGGTCACCGGAAGGTACAGAAGGGAGCTGCTGGAGCTCGCCGGAGTAGCTGCAGGCGAAACCCTGCGAGGAACGGGCAACGAACGACGGGATCACGACGGCAGGCGGTGCCGGACTTGGGCTCCAGTGAAGGGAAAGGGAGGCGGCGAGTCTACGTGGCTGGAGATGCGACGGCGGGGATGGCCTGGACAAGGACGGAGGTCGGGGAGGGAGCTGCTCATGGCGGCCGGACCAGGAGTTGAGGCGGCGGAGCTCCTGCTCGGCGACAAGAGAAGCAGCAAGGAGGAGACGCTCCGGGACGGCTCGGGCTCCAGGAGCTCGGGTGAGGGACGAGATGGACAGCGTGGGGCTGTAGGATCCGGTCGAGGCATGGCCTGCGGCGCAACTTGTAGCAGAACGGGCGCGGGCGTTCCTCTGGCGCTGGCTATGGGCGTGCGGCGGCGCTAGAGGGATTCGAGGGAGAGGCCAGGGATCGAGAGAATCGGCTTCCTGGCGGCGGGAGGGGAGAGAAACGAGGGAGAGGGTGATGACGAGGGGATCGGGCTAGGGTTAGAAAAAGGAGTGGGGTGCGGCTGGCTGCTGATTGGGCCTGGCCTTGGGCCGGCGCGTGAGGAAGGGAGGCCCAGCTGGGCTGGCTTTCCTCCTCTCTCACTCTTTTCCTTTTTAAAACAAAAACAGAGAAAGAGAACGAAAAGAAAGAGACGGTAGGGGCGGAATCTGGGCACGAGGACAATTTTCCCGGACTCTCAAATATGGGCATGGTCCGAGAAAATTAGAAGTGGCAAGATCCGAAGATATGAATTCAAACTCATTTGAGTTTAATCAAATGGTTTGAACTAGGGCTAGGGTTTTGAAGTGCACCAGAAATGTTGAGAATTTAGGTGGAGCTCGGGGAAGTGACGAAAGAAATTGCCGGAAAGGTTTGGGGACCAAACTTGAAGCGGAAAAGGGCATGTGATAAATTGCAAGTGTGTTATAGGTGAATCCGAAAATGGAAGATTTGTTATAGCTCCCTAATATCGGGAGGATATGTTATAAAGAGAATCACCATGTGAATTCCCTTGGTTTAAATGGACCGAAGATCCATGCAATTTATTTAGTGAGTTTTAAAACGGGTTGCATGATGACATGATGCAATGCACATGATGCAAAGATGAAATGCAACGGACCAAACAAATCACAGGAAGAAACCCGGAAACTCTGGAAGGCATCTGAAGCTCCGGTCTTGGGGCGTTACAACACTCCATCACTACGAGAGGATCTCGTCCCGAGATCTAGAATGGCACCGGCGGGGAAAACGGAAGAGAAAGAGAAGAGGTAAAACTAAGTTGCTTCTTTGACAAATGAGTGAGACCAAAGAACCTTGAAAATGTTAAGCCATTTCGAGAAAAGAATACAACGAAGATGACAAATTTGAAAACACTCTGTTAGAAAAGAGGGACAAGGACGAACAACTTCGGGCAGCACTCCGATTGAAAAGAAAAAGGAATTAAATAAGAACTTGGGTCATTTGTGAGCACCATAAATAGCAAATGATCCTTAGGGAAAACTTTATGTGAAATATAACCCAATATAACTCCAATGAAGAGATTGATGGATTTAAAATACATCATTCTTAACAACCTGTGAATCATGAAACATGAACTCAAATTATTAAGAATAACATAATACCACCTCCAATGATACGGATGAAAGAATTGCACTCCGGATTGCAAGATGGAGAAATACTTGAGCTCCTCTGAAAAGAATCTCAATGAACACTTAGAAAATGAATTAAATCCTTGATGAACCCTCATGTAGAACCTCCGTGCGAACTCCGGTAACAAAAGGATAATGAGAAGAAAGGGAAGTTGAAAACACAAGGTGAAACCTTGTAATGCTTTAGATGGTTCTTCACGACGATATAATGCGGAAAAAACTTGGAACTCCAGAAAAGAAAGGTGAAACAAATGAAAACGAGAATTTGATGAGCCGCCGGAATAAGGAATTAATCACTTGGATGAAACAAAAATAAGAATTATGTTATGCTTATCCTTCACCAATTAAATTGATGACAATGAACGGATTTGGCATATTGCCTATTCTCGTAGAAATGATTAAGATAGATATAGCGCAAACTTAAGAAGGTCTTCGACGAACCACCGGTAGAATTAGGAAACAACGAATGAATTGATATGATAAGAAAGAAGAAAAAAAAATCTTGAGCGAACCACCATAAGCATTGCCAAAGAACGAAGTAAAGGGATAAATCACCGGAAAGGAATTGGAGAATGAATGAAAATACTTGAGGGAAATTAGATCCACGAGAACAAAAGATCACGAGCTGATTAGAGAATAGTTGAATGATGCACCTGTAAGATTTGGAGAATGATAGCTGAAAGCTGAGAATGACTAATATTTGAAAAGATGGCCTTCGGAGGAAATAAATGGAAAAACAACTCATGAAATGCTCCGGGTGGGTGAAAAGAATTCTGACACTCGAAAACGATATGGATGTAAAACTCTTCTTCGGTCTTCAAATTCTGAGAATTACGACGGGACACACCACGAAGAATTTTTGAAGCACTCCGTAATGAAGAAGAATGGAAAAGTTGAACCAACGATGAAAAGAATGCACCAGATCTTGGAGAAAAACATATGACTGATGATAATTCATACTTACGTCACACTTTAGAGGATTTGAGAAAAACTCCGGGAGAATAAGAAGAGTCAGGTAAGATCCTGGGAAAAGACCTGTGGGTTAGGGCCCACTCAAAAGAAAACACCGTTGAAATGACTTAAAAGAGAGATAGCACCGGTTGAATTAAATGGCTTGAAATTGAGATAACAACCTCGAGATATCTTCAGCAATCCGGAACCAAAAGAATAGCGAGAGGTGAAAGATTATTTGGATCACCGGCATGAGAAAAACTTTTGAAACGAGGAAAAGAATATGATTGAGGGAGTCCGGGATTAGGGGGTGTTCGGGTAGCCGGACTATACCTTCAGCCGGACTCCTGGACTATGAAGATACAAGATCTCCTACCATTGTAACCGACTCTGTGTAACCCTAACCCTATCCGGTGTCTATATAAACCGGAGGGTTGTAGTCCGTAGGACATCGACTCCATATACAACAATCATACCATAGGCTAGCTTCTAGGGCTTAGCCTCCTTGATCTCGTGGTAGATCTACTCTTGTACTACCCATATCATCAATATTAATCAAGCAGGAGTAGGGTATTACCTCCATCGAGAGGGCCCGAACCTGGGTAAAAACATAGTGTCCCTTGTCTCCTATTACCATCCGGCCTTGACGCATAGTTCGGGACCCCCTACCCGAGATCCGCTGGTTTTGACACCGACATTGGTGCTTTCATTGAGAGTTCCTCTGTGTCATCGCCTTTAGGCCTGATGGCTCCTTTGATCATCAACAACGATGCGGTCCAGGGTGAGACCTTTCTCCCCGGACAGATCTTCGTCTTCGGCGGCTTCGCACTACGGGCCAATTCGCTTAGCCACCTGGAGCAGATCGAAAGCTACGCCCCTAGCCATCAAGTCAGGTTTGGAAGCTTAAACTACATGGCAGACATCCGCGGAGATTTGATCTTCGATGGATTCGAGCCACAACCAAGCGCGCCGCATTGTCTCGCGAGGCATGATCTAGCTCTGTCACTGAACAGTTTCCCGGAGGTCGCATACGCACCAGCTCTGACCCCTAATTCGGAGCCAGTTGTGTCAATCGAGGATGAGCGGTTGCACGTCACCTCGGGGGCTGCGATCTCAAAGGCGATCGAGCCGAACGCCGGCCCCACACTCCGCGTGACTCATGACTCCAAGGATCTGGACTCTGAACCCCCCGCGCCCCTGCCGATCGAAACCGATTGGGCGCCAATAATTGAGTTCACCGCCACGGACATCTTTCAGCACTCGCCTCTTGGCGATATCCTGAATTCTCTCAAGTCTCTCTCTTTATTAGGAGAGCCCTGGCCGAACTGCGGTCAGCGAGGATGGGATACGGACGATGAAGAAATTCAAAGCCCACCCACCACCCACTTGGTAGCCACTGTCGACAATTTAAACGACGTGCTCAACTTCGACTCCGGAGACATCGACAGCATGGATGACAATGCAGGAGATAACGATGAACCAACGCCCATAGGGCATTGGACAGCCACCTCATCTCACGATGTGTACATGGTGGATACCCCTAAAGGAAGCAACAACGAGGAAAAAGGGGATGGAACGGGAGATCGACCCCCCGAAAAGCAATCAAAGCATCGGCGCAAACGCCGACCCAAGCCCCGCCTCGATAAAAACCCAGCCATAGAGTAGGACGAGCCGGTAGACGACGAGCAAGCCTTAGAGCAACCGTCCGAACAGGGCAACACGGATAGAGAAACCGAACATCCCTCCTCCGGCGAAAACGGCATTCCAGACGACCTCACGCCGGATAAACCCATGGAGCAGAAGAATCTCCACAAGAGGCTCATTGCAACTACACGCAGCCTGAAAAAGCAGAAGCAGAAGCTAAAAACAGCGGAAGATGCACTCCGAATTAGATGGAGCAAAGTAATCAATACCGCAGATAAATACGGCGATGGTCGCCGCACTAAAAGCTATCCGAAAAGAAAGCTACTGCCTGAATTCGACGAAGAGGCCCTAAAGCCCTCGCATTCAAAAAATAAGAAAGCCACACGGTCGGATAGACGACCCCATAAAGCGACAAGCGGCCCGCACTTAAATCGGCATGCGACCCACCAAAGATTTGCATCATGGCCCAGTTAGGTCCATTTATGGGCCAAGAAAGCAAGCTCTCGTAAGCAATGCAATAAAGCCATCATCAGAATCCGGCACACCCAAATACAGGGGCGCCGCACACCCCCTATGTTTCACCGATGAGGTCCTGGACTATGAATTTCCAGAGGGATTCAAACCCGTAAACATAGAGGCATATGATGGAACAACAGACCCTAGAGTCTGGATCGAGGATTATATCCTCCACATACACATGGCTAGAGGAGATGATCTCCACGCCATAAAATATTTACCCCTTAAGCTTAAAGGGCCAGCCCGGCATTGGCTTAAAAGCCTTCCTGAAAACACAATTGGAAGTTGGGAAGAGCTCGAGGATGCTTTCCGAGCAAATTTTCAAGGGACCTATGTCCGCCCTCCGGATGCAGATGATCTTAGTCACATAACTCAACAGCCCGGAGAATCAGCTCGGCAGTTCTGGAATAGATTCCTCACTAAAAAGAATCAGATAGTCGACTGTCCAGACACTGAAGCCTTAGCAGCTTTCAGGCATAACGTCCGAGACGAATGGCTCGCCAGACACCTTGGCCAAGAAAAGCCAAGAACAATGGCCGCACTAACAAGCCTCATGACCCGCTTTTGTGCAGGAGAGGACAACTGGTTGGCAAGGTGTAGCCCCAGCGACCCAAGTACATCCGAAACTAGGGATGGAAACGGAAAACCACGACGCAACAAGGACCGTTGCTGGACTAAGGAAAAAAGTCCGAAGAGCACGGTAGTCAACGCCGGATTCAAAGGCTCACGACAAAATCAGACAAAACCGCCCCTCCAGGATAACAGGGACGATCCATCCAACTTAAATAAAATCCTGGACAGTATATGTCAGATACACAGTACTCCTGGGAAGCCTGCTAACCATACCCACAAAGATTGTTGGGTTTTCAAACAATCTGGCAGACTCAATGCCGAACACAAGGGGCTCGACACACCAAGCGAAGACGAGGACGAACCCCAAAAGCAGAGCACCAGGAAACAAAAGAACTTCCCACAAGAAGTAAAAACAGTGAACTTACTTCATACAACAAAACGTGCGGCGCCCATAAAGGTACGCACCACACGACCTATCCCCAAAGGGTCCCGCCACTGGTTGTCAAAACCAATCATCTTCGATCAGCTAGATTATTATAGAAATATCAAGAATGTAGGCTGGACTGCCTTGATACTCGATCCAATAATTGACGGACTCCAGTTTTCAAATGTCCTTATGGACGGCGGCAGTGGACTAAACCTGATATATCAGGATACAATCCATCACATGGGGATAAACCCAGCAAGAATCCGCTGCAGCAAAACCTCCTTTCAAGGGGTAACACCTGGTCCGGACACCCATTGTATGGGTTTTCTCCGGCTCGAAGTTATATTCGGCTCTGCCGATAACTTCCGCCGTGAAAAGCTGACCTTCCATATCGTCCCATTCTCAAGTCGCTATCAAGCACTACTGGGACGTGAAGCTTTCGCTCGCTTTAACGCAATACCACATTATGCATCTCTCACGCTTAAGATGCCTGGTCCACGAGGCATCATCTCTTTGAAGGGGAAGCACCAAAGTGCGCCTCCCCAAGCGGAGGGCTGTGCGGCCGCTTTGACAGCCCCACAGTAAAATGGCCTTACCAGCCAAAAAACTTTGAAATAGGTCATTAAGACCACGAACGCGGATAGATGAGTTCGGTACAAAATCATCATTGATGCAGGTTTAGTGGCCATATACCCCCGCACTAGGGGCTGCATGCATATACAATAAGAGACAATAAATCTCACTTTTATATATTTTACTTTATACTTTGTTTATTTTAAACTTTTGTTCGGCACGACCCGTTTTCAACTCAGTTCCTCTCTTTTATAGATGAACGTCGTGCGGCACCCGTCCAGGATATGGCACAACGGAGACACAGGCACAGACGTGCAGTAGGGACCCGTCCTAAAGGATTCTTTTTAGATTAAGACCCTGCGTAAACCTCTTTTACTGTCTCTTGTTGCTACACATCCCCTGGTTTTTTCTGATATAACCAAGGAGGAGGCTGGCGTCTTGGCATGTGGCCACGTCAGAATTTTTGCATGTACCTGGACACTAGGGGCTTTTCTAATAAAGAGTGTTGTTTCGCCCGCACTCATAAAGACCGAACACCTTAGGGAGTGTTCGGCGTCGCGAGTTTTGGCATTATATGCATCAGCTCCGAATCATGTCTTTGGTCAAATGTTGGGTTGCCCGGCTCCTGAGTTCGGCTACCTTACGTTCTGCTCTATCGGCTAAGGTAGCACCAGGAGAACTACTGCGATTGTGCCCCGGTTCGGCCGGGCGAGCACCTCAGTAGAGAAAGTCGAAAACTGACTGTCATGATGTAGCGTGAAACTGGTCAGCCACTCGATGACCTATCGGAATCTATCGGATTCCTCCGCTTTAACGAAGGGCCGCTTCCCGGTCAGGCACATACGCGCCCCGAACTCGGGCGAGCGCAGTTGCCACCAAGGGGCTACCTAAATAGTCTCACTATCAAGCTCCTATGGCTAAGTGAAAGTGTTAAAGCATTATAGTCCGGTTGCCTGGCCCGCTGCGCTATCACCTCCTTTGTAGGACCAAGATGTTGGGTTAAGTGTGAAAATGCGTCTTCTGCGAGCACCCCCGCACTATGTGCGTGGGGGCTGAAGCCAACGACTGCCATCTTTCAGATTTTGTATATATATATCTCTCTTAAAACGGCCGCACAGGAGATATTCCCAATACTTGAAGGCACAAGTATAAAAAGGCCACTACAGTTTATCAAAATATTACTTTATAATTACATATGCTATCATAACATAGCATCTTTCGAGCACTGCGTCTCTATTACACGAGGGCCTTCAAGGACTTCCCGAAAGTAGTGCTCGGAGGGTACTCGGCTTTTGTCCGAATCTCGGGACACAACAATGGTGGTCTCCATCTCTGCCCAGTATGTCTTGACACGGGCAAGAGCCATCCTTGCACCCTCTATGCATCCTGACCTCTTCATTGCATTAATACGCGGCACCGCGTCAAGGAATTGCTGCACCAAGCTGAAATAACTCTTTGGCTCCGATCTCCCCGGCCAAAGATGACCCATGACGTACTTCATGGAGAGTCCGGACAACCTATTCAGTTCGGCCCATTGAGCTAAACGATCGTCCACTGCAAGTGGATGCTCTGGATTGTGAAACTGCGACCAGAAAAGCTTTTCCACTTCACGATCTTTCTGATCTCGAAAGTGTTCGGTCGCATCAGTAGCACTCGCTGCCAAATCCAGATAGGTATCCTCCACACTCCACATCCGGTCCAACGGAGCAAACTTCGGATTGCAAAATTTCCTTCGCAGCATAAAGGGCTTTCCAGCCACAATCTGTTCGGCCTGATGCAGCTCCTCCTTCGCAGCTCTCATCGCAAAGCGTGCGTCCTTGGCATTGGCAACGGCCTTCTCTAAGTCCGTCTGTTTCGCCTGGTCTTCTTTCTCAAGAAGTCTGCAACGGTCTGCAGCGCTCTTTAACTTTTCGGCCATCTCTTCCTTGCTTCGGCCATCTCATCTCTTCAAGGGCTTTCTTGGCAGCCGCATCACTTTCTCTGGCTTGTTCTTTAGCTCGTGCAAGTTCTGCCCTAAGACTCTCCACGGCGGCCGCACCATCTGCGTCAAGCACACACATCGTAAGACACTGGCATAAAACTCTTCTTACCTGATGCCGCCCGAGGAATTACATACCTTGAGCCTCGTCAAGCCCCTTGTTGACAAGCGCGATGTCAGCATCTGCCACGTCCAGTTGCCGCTTTAGTTCGGCAAAATCATCAGTTCGGCTTGATTCCGGACACCCAGCCGCCTACATTCAAAGGCGACATCTTAGACCTGGGATTATGATCCTCCGCGTGCCGTCATTTCTTGACGACGCCCAGATTCTCAGGGGCTACTATCTACACAGGGCACATCTTATTCATGCGCAACTGACAAAAGTGTACATTATCTAATGTACCTCAAAACCCGTCAGTAAACTTTTGACGGCCTCATGCAATCAGCTCTCTACGGATGAGATCCTTTCAATCACCATGCCCATCAATGAATGGTGCTTCTCCGAGATAGAAGCTCGCCCCAGCAGAATCTTTAGCTCCTCCGGACGAGCACCAGACGTGCCGGACTTGTCCCATGACCTCTTTCAAAGGCCGGACACGGAGAACCTCCGGGGCCACATAGCTATCTTCCGCCCCTGCCGGATTCGGAGAAACCCTCCGCGACGACACCTCAGGGTCGCCCGCCTCGCTAGGCAGCACGGCAGGGGGAGGCGTCCCACTCTCCATCATCTCCGGAAAGAGATCCCCCGAAGACGAGCTCTGCTAAGAAGGGCTAAGGTCCGAGCTACAAGGTAAACATTCGGTTAATCTTCTCAGATATAAATCAAGGATTTCCCTCATCCCTCAAAAGGAAAATCTTTCTCTACTTAAGGCTCGCTAGAGGGCTGATCCCCTTGAGGGCGTAGTCCGGCCGAGGAACTCCCCGGCGTCGGACCCTCTGACGAGGATTTTTTCCCCCGCTTCGAGGCCATGGTTTCCGGGTCGTCAGAGGCGGCTCTCTTCTTCCCCTTAGGAGAGGAATTTTCGGTTCGTCCCTTCGGAGAAGCCCCCTTCGAGGAGGCCATAGTTTCCTTGTCCTCCCCCTTGCTTCCCTCCAAAGGCATTATCTCCAGCATCCTGACCAGCACGGGATCCGGCCTGGTTTCGGGAAGGGGAGCCGGACACCTGATCAGCTTTGCCTTCGCTATCCACTCCTGTTTAAAAGGACGGCTCTTTTAGGGGCAAGTTTATGACAATTATACGGATAGAAGGTCCGGGCACAAGGTTGCTTACTTGAGTATCCGGGCGATTGCAGCTTAGGCCTGCGTCTTCGGTTAAATCCGGACACATCTCTTGTGATCCGAAGAACAGTTTATAAATCTCCGCAGGCGTTGCGCCCATGAAATTCTGGAGAGCTCGTGGTCCCTCTGGATTAAACTCCCACAGGCGAAGGGAGCGACGTTTGCCGGGCAATATCCGGCGAATCAGCATGACCTGCGTCACCTTGACCAGGCTGAGGACTCCTTTCAAGAGATCATTAATGCGGCCCTGCAACAAGGGCACATCTTTGGGCAAACCCCAATCTAACCCTCTGTTGACCCATGACGCTAGCCGTGGTGGGGGACCCGAGCGAAAGGCAGGAGGCGCCACCCACTTGGTGCTCCGGGGGGCGGTGATATAAAACCACTCTCGTTGCCACAAGCCTAGCTCCTCTTGAAAAGAGCCCTCGGGCCATGGAGCATCAGCATTTTTGCTTATAACAGCACCTCCGCACTCTGCGTGCCGTCCCTTGATCATCTTCGGCTCCACTTTGAAGGTCTTGAGACATAATCCGAAGTGAGGGGTAACATGGAGGAACGCTTCACACACGACAATAAACGAGGAGATATGGAGGATGGACTCCGGAGCTAAGTCATGGAATTCCAGCCCGTAATAAAACAGCAGTCCCCTCACAAAGGGATCCATTGGGAAGCCCAACCCCCGAAGGAAGTGAGACATGAACACCACGCTCTCACCGGGCTGGGGACTGGGAATGACCTGCCCTTGAGCAGGCAACCTATGCGAAATTTCGCCGGTCAGGAACTTAGCCTCCCTCAAATTTAGTACGTCCTATTCCGTGATGGAGGAGGGTGTCCATCAGCCTTGAAGGTCAGAACCGGACATTGTCGAAGGTCTGAAGCGCCTGGAATCTGGAGCCTAGGGTGTTGGAACTCGTAGCGATGGGCGAACTCGCTTGAGACTGAAAAAAGGAGTAAGGCCTTGGTCTCTTTATAAGAGGTTGAATATCAAGAGCCCTCCCCGTAACCGTTCGGGACTCGTCTTTAATCGAGGAAACGTGCTAACGGGCGCGGTTGGGTTACCCACGTCCGTATTGATGAGAATCCCGTGAAAGGGGGTACATGATCTCTGCTTTGACAAGACGTGCCAAGGAAACCGCCTCGCAAAACGTGCTGAGGTGGAAAAGTAAAAATGATTCGAGTAGAGGACTTGGCCGTAGTGTGATGACGCACTTCGGAAGACGTCAGCAGATTTGATTTGTGTTAATATTATTCTCTCTATGGCAATATGTGGAAGCTTATTTTGCAGAGCCGGACACTACTCTTGGTGTTTACAATCTTCTATGAAGGACTTGGAGGAGGAACCCGCCTTGCAATGCCGAAGACAATCTGCGCGCAGGACTCGTCGTCATTGAAGCCTGGTTCAGGGGCTACTGAGGGAGTCCTGGATTAGGGGGTGTTCGGGTAGCCGGACTATACCTTCAGCCGGACTCCTGGACTATGAAGATACAAGATTGAAGACTTTGTCCCGTGTCCGGATGGGACTTTCCTTGGCGTGGAAGGCAAGCTTGGCGATGCGAATATTCAAGATCTCCTACCATTGTAACCGACTCTGTGTAACCCTAACCCTATCCGGTGTCTATATAAACCGGAGGGTTGTAGTCCGTAGGACATCGACTCCATATACAACAATCATACCATAGGCTAGCTTCTAGGGCTTAGCCTCCTTGATCTCGTGGTAGATCTACTCTTGTACTACCCATATCATCAATATTAATCAAGCAGGAGTAGGGTATTACCTCCATCGAGAGGGCCCAAACCTGGGTAAAAACATCATGTCCCTTGTCTCCTATTACCATCCGGCCTTGATGCACAGTTCGGGACCCCCTACCCAAGATCCGCCGGTTTTGACACCGACAATGATCAACAAAGCTGGACTTGAATCCACCGGAGAAGAAAAAGAATGATGAAAGATGAACTTGAAGCTCCGTTAGAATCTCCATGATAATTCACCGGATCAAAACTTGAAAGAAAAGGATGAAGAGACTTCACATGAATAAAATGGATAGTTGATTTAGAATTTTGATTCCTTGAAGCAAAAGGGTGGGAGGGAGGGTAAAACAAAGACAACTTGGGACGGATGAAATGAACGCCGTTGAGAAGACTTGAGTTGATCTTGCGGATGTTGAAATGATCGGATCCACTTGAAGAGAAACACAACGTTGAAAAGGATTGACATGACAAACTCGATGATCGAGAAGGATTAGTATTCGCATTGGAGTATGAGAACACCATTTGGGGAAGGTATAGAATCAAACACTTGACATTGAAGGAACTCGAATACCACAACTCAAAACAAAACAAAGGATTGGCTTGCAAAATAAGCCGGAACAAACATATGATAGAGATTTCGTCGGAAGTTTTTGTGCTGGGGCCTACACGGGCTCGATCGTACAGCACCATCATGTACAAGGTAGTGCACATGACATACGAAGCGTCCCCAAGTCGGCATAGCCAAGGACTCTTTAAGACACAACGAGACCACTGTAAAACCAACCGTGAATAGGCGGACCACTAGATGTCGAACCCCAATTTCATATCATACAGCTGTCGGAAAGATATCCTAAGAGCTACTTGAATTCCCACTTATAAACTCCCGAAACTTTCCGGTTATGCAATCAGGTGTTGGGGATATAGGGGAAGCATAATATCTCACCCAAACTAGCAAATCCTACATCCAGCTGTATCCATCCTTCAACACATAACCAAGAAACCTTCGGAAATCATTTACCTCAACCTTCGAAAAGCATCCGTTATACGAGTTATGGCAATACTCCCGAACTCCTGCCCTAGTACTGGGTGGCGTCGAGGTTATCTCACCAACAACTGCATAAAAGAGATATTCGATGTCGGTGAAACTAATCTCAGGTATTCTAGAACTGCAACGATAAAATTGTGACGACAACACCTCGTAGCTCAACTCCCTGGGACACTGCCACAACCCCTAAATGTCTGGAGGCACCAAGAACGATGTTCTTGTCACAAAACCATCGGAACGATTCCAAGATACCCGCGTGCTCCTAAAATTTTTTTTAGTGAAATTTGAGAAGATAAGAGTCAAAACTCTATGTCAGGATGCCTCACCAGAGCGACGAAGGGACTGAGGAGTAAAACCAAGTCCTAACTCTCCGATATATATAATTCCTAAATCACTCAAAACATTTGTAGACTCAATAACGCCAGCGATTCGATCAAAGCAGGGGGCTCCTAAGGGCAGGGAAGGCTCTGATTACCAACTTGTAATGCCCTCGATGCGGCTATATCTCCCACGTGTCGAAGCATGACTTAGAGGCATAACCGCATTGAAAGCAATGTCGCAAGTGAGGTAATCTTCACACAACCCATGTAATACATAAGGAAAGAGATACATAGTTGACTTACAATCGCCACTTCACACAATTACATGAATAAAGCAGTACATCAACCAGATACAATCAAGGTCCGACTATGGAACCAAAATAAAAGAAGACTACCCCAAATGCTACACAAATCCCCGATCGTCCCGACTGGGCTCCACTACTGACCAACTAGAAACGGAACAACCCAATGAACACAAACTTCATCAAGCTCCTCCTTGAGCTTGGTTGCGTCACCTACTCGGTAACATCGGCACCTGCAAACTGGTTTTGGAAGTAACTGTGAGTCACGGGGACTCAGCAATCTCACACCCTTGCGATCAAGACTATTTAAGCTTATGGGTAAGGCAACGTTATGAGGTGGAGCTGCAGCAAGCGACTAGCATATATGGTGGCTAACATACGCAAAAGAGAGCGAGAAGAGAAGGCAAGGCATGATCGATAAAACTGTGATCAAGAAGTGATCCTAGAACAACCTACGTCAAGCATAACTCCAACACCGTGTTCACTTCCCGGACTTCGCCGAGAAGAGACCATCATGGTAACACACGCGGTTGATGTATTTTAATTAAGGTCAACTTCAGGTTTTCTACAACCGGACGTTAACAAATTCCCATCTGCCCATACCACGGACACGGCTTTCGAAAGTTCAAAACCCCGCAGGGGTGTCCCAACTTAGCCCATCACAAGCTCTCACGGTCAATGAAGGATATTCCTTCTAGCGGGAAGACCCGATCAGGCTCGGAATCTCGGTTACAAGACATCCTCGACAATGGTAAAACAAGTCCAGCAAGACCACCCGATGCGCCGACATCCCGATAGGAGCTGCACATATCTCGTTCTCAGGGCACACCGGATAAGCTAAGCGTACGGGAGACAACGTAACCCAAGTTGCCAAGGGACGGCCCCGCACGGTGCTCTAGGTTGGACCAACACTTAGACAAGCACTGGCCCAGGGGTTTAAAAATAAAGATGACCCCTGGGATGCGCAACTCCTAAGGGAAAAAGGCTAGGTGGCGAATGGTAAAACCAAGGTTGGGCCTTGCTGGAGGAGTATTATTCAAAGCGAACTGTCAAGGGGTTCCCATTATAACCCAACCGCGTAAGGAATGCAAAATCCGGGAACATAACACCGATATGACGGAAACTAGGGCGGCAAGAGTGGAACAAAACACCAGGCATAAGGCCGAGCCTTCCACCCTTTACCAAGTATATAGATGCATTAATTAAGTAAGAGATATTGTGATATCCCAACAAAATATCCATGTTCCAACAAGGAACAAACTCCAATCTTCACCTGCAACTAACAACGCTATAAGAGGGGCTGAGCAAAGCGGTAACATAGCCAAACAATGGTTTGCTAGGGCAAGGTGGTTTAGAGGCTTAGCTTCACAATATGGGAGGCATGATAAGCAAGTGGTAGGTATCGTAGCATAGGCATAGAAAAGAGCGAGCAACTAGCAAGCAAAGATAGAAGTGATTTCGAGGGTATGGTCATCTTGCCTGAGATCCCGCAAGGAAGAAGAACGAGTCCAAGAAGAAGACAAACGGACGTAGTCGAACGGATCCTCACAACTCCGGAACGAAACCGAAGCTAACGAGAGAAGCACCCGGAAAGAAGCAAACAACATAGTAAACAACCATCACATAAACATGGCATGATGCAAAATCAAGTGTGATGCATGTCTGGTTTAATGATACATGGCATGACAAAGTGCAACAAACAATACTACAAATTAAGTGGAGCTCAATATGCAACAGGTTGCATATTGGTGGACCACCATGTCAATTATTTAGTTCTCTCTCGTTTAGGTGCCCAACAACTATACCATCTAACCAATTTAAATGGGGTAGGATATAACAAACAACAAATCCGGTAAATCCCCATATGCCTTAGTAATTTATTGCAACAACAATTTAAACATTTTAATTGTTTTTATCATGATGCGGATGACATGGACAAGTTTATGCGATTTTTATGAAAATGTTGATAAGAACATTATGAAGCATTTGTCACCATGGTGGAAAGAAAGGGTGCCACGGCGACGAATCCAAAAATGATGTCACGGCACCATATCGGTTTCGGTAGCTCACAGAGATACCGGTACAAAAGGAAAAGTGACGGAAGTGTGACATGCGATAGAAGGTGGGGTGATTCCGGTAACCGGATTCCCACATGTCGACGACGGTGCCAAGCGGGGAAAACAAGTAGCGTTCGCGGGAGGATACAACATCCAAACATGCATCTCATACAACCCAAGCATTTGTTCACAGACGGTCGTCCCGGGGTTATACCAGATCACATAAGCCATGGTAACAATTATCTCCTATTTGAACTGAGACAACAGGCATGCGAACAACAGGCTTATTCTTATCTTTAGGATCGGGTTTAGCCATTCTAGTAGATTCATCACAGAAGTAAATAACATGCCCATCAATATTACCGACCAAGAGATCTTTAACAGAAGCAACATTAGGTTCAACTTTAATTTGTTCAGAGGGTCTAGGTGGTCTAATATTACTTTTATTAACCGCAGTTGAAACTTTAGCATGTTCCTTTATCCTAACAGAAAAGGTGGTTTCTCAATATAAGCGGCAGGCATAATTGGATGACCATTATAAATGATAGTTTCATCTTTAATTATAAAAAGTTTTTCAATTTTTTTATTAATGTGTGGATGATATTTAAACCACTTCTCCTTAGGGAGATCAACATGAGTAGAAAATGATTCACAAAAGGAAGCTAATATCTCAAAGTCAAGTCCATGTCTAGTGGTGAACTTATGAAATGCATGAGTATCCATAAAAGATTTGACACAATCAAACTTAAGAATTATACCTGACCCTTTACCTTTGTTGAGTTCCCAATCTTCAGAGTTGTGTTTAATTCTTTCTAGAAGATCCCATCTGAATTCAATAGTTTTCTTCATAAAAGAACCAATTGAAGAAGAATCGAACATGTTTTGATCATCATGAGAAAGCCGAGCATAAAAAAATTGTAAGATAATTTCTTTTGAGAGCTCATGATTGGGGCATGTGTACATCATGCACTTAAGCCTCCCCCAAGCTTGAGCGATACTTTATCCTTCGCGAGGCCAAAAATTATGTATATAATTCCAATCACGATGAACTAGATGAATAGGATAAAACTTTTGATGAAATTCCAATCTCAATTTGTTCCAATCCTACATTCCAATATCATCACATAGCCTATACCATGTGAATGACTTTCCCTTGAAAGATAAAAGGGAAAACGTTCTTCCTAACTTCATCTCCAGATAGACCTGCAAGCTTAAATAATCCACAAACTTCATCCACATAGATTAGGTGCATATCATGATGTATTGCTCCATCTCCTGCATAAGGAGTAGCTAGCAGTTTCTCTATCATACCCAAAGAAATCTCATAATAAATATTTTCAGTAGGTGTAGTAGATTGAGGAGAAACTCTTTGTGATTCCGGTCGAGGTGAAGATACCACGAACAAACCCCTCAAAGGATTATTTTCCGTAGTAACAAGTGATAGTAAATTTCAGCATGTAATATAAATGATTCCTTAGGGAATTCCACTCACCAAAGGTGCTTCACTCCCCGGCAATGGCGCGAGAAAAGAGTCTTCATGACCCACAAGTATAGGGGGTCAATATTAGTCCTTTCCATAAGTAAGAGTGTCGAACCCAACGAGGAACAAAGGGAAATGACTAGTGGTTTTCAGCAAGGTATTTTCTGCAAGCATTGAATTATCGGTAATAAGTAGTTTGATAGCAAGATAATTTGTAACAAGCAATAACTAGTTATGGTAAAAAAGGTGCCACAAGATAGACCTATGATTTTTGTAGAAAAGGACAGGCCGGAACAATCTCTTACAATAAGCAAAGCGTTCTTGAGGGCACTCGGGAATTTCATCTAGTCACTTTCATCATGTTTGTTTGATTCGCATTCGCTCCTTTGATAATTTGATATATGTGGGTGGAACGGTGCTTTTCTTACTTATGATTACCCCCACTTATGATTACCCCCTCTCACAAGCATCCGCAACTATGAAAGAAGAATTAAGACAAATCTAACCATAGCATGAAACATGTGGATCCAAATCAGCCCCTTACGAAATGGCGCATAAACTAGGGTTTAAGCTTCTGTTACTCTAGCAACCCATCATATAATACTAATCCACAATTACTTCCCTTAGGCCCAAAGATGGTGAAGTTTCATGTAGTAGACGCTCACATGACACCACTAAAGTAAGCAACACCATACACATCATCAAAATATTGAACGAATACCAAATTCACATGATTACTTACGACAAGACTTCTCCCATGTCCACAAGAAGAAAAGTAACTACTCACAAATCATATTCAGGTTCAAGATCAGAGGGTTATTGAATATCACTAAGGATCTGAACATATAATCTCCCACCAAATAAACCAACTATCTCAATTACAAGATGTAATCAACACTACTAGCAACCCATAGGTACCAATCTAAGGTTTTGATACAAAGATTGCATACAAGAGATGAACTAGGGTTTGAGATGAGATGGTGTTGGTGAAGATTTTGATGAAGATTGGTCCTCCCATGATGAGAGGGTTGTTGGTGATGACAATGGTATGCTTTGATTTCCCCCTCCTGGAGGGAGGTATCCCCAACGAAATTGCTCTTCCAAAGAGCAAAAGTGCTCCTGCTCAAGTTCCGCCTCGAGATGGCGGTGCTCCATCCTGAAAGTCATCTCCCTATTTTTTTTTCTAGTGCAAACAGGCTTATATACCAGAAGATGGGCACCAGAGGCTGGCCAGGGGCCCCACAAGCCACCAGTGCGCTCCCAGGGGGTAGGCGTGCCCTCGTGCCTCATGGGCACTGATGGCTCTAATAACCCACAAGTATAGGGGATCGTTTGTAGCCTTCTTCGATAAATAAGAGTGTCGAACCCAATGAGGAGCTAAAGGCAGAACAAATATTCCCTCAAGTTCTATCGACCATCGATACAACTCTATGCACACTTGACGTTTGCTTTATCGGAAACATGTATGAAACTATTTTGTAGGTGTGATGCTAGAACTACTTTGCAAGAATAAAACTAGAAGTACTTTGAAAGATAATAAAAGTTAGGTGTTTAGTAAAATGGTTTGTGTTAACAAGAAAGCAATTTGTCCCTAGGCAATCAATAACAAGTACGAGTAATCATTCTTGCAATTCTATACGAGGGAGAGGCATGAACTAACATACTTTCTCTACTTGTGTCATATGCACTTATATTGGAACTCTAGCAAGCATCCGCAACTACTAAAGATCATTAAGGTCGTGAAACCCAACCATAGCATTAAGTATCAAGTCCTCTTTACTCCCATACGCCATAACCCACCTATCCATGTTTACGCTACTGTCACCCCCGCAACACTGACAATAAGCAAACCATGAACATATTGCAAAACCCTACATCGAGGGCCCCTCATGTTTGCATGAGACGGAGGGCACCGTAGGACAGCACCATAAATAAAATATACAATCATACCAATCAAGATCACGATTAACCCATAGGACAAAACATATCTGCTCAAACATCATAGGATAACCATAGATCATTGGGAAATAACATATGGAGTTGAGCACCATGTTTAAGTAGAGATTATAGCAGGGGGGAAAGGTGTTACACTGCTACATAGAGGGGGAGAAAGTTGGTGTTGACGGTAGCCAGGTTGTTGATGTAGATCGCTGTCACGATCCTTGCCCGACGGCACTCCGGCGCCACCGAGGGAGAGGTGGAGAGAGCCCCCTCCTCCTTATTCTTCCTTGGCCTCCCCCCTAGATGGGAGGAGTGTTTCCCCTCTGGTCCATGGCCTCCATGACCGCAGAGGGGCGGAAGCCCCTCCGAGATTGGATCTCCCTCTCTGTTCTCTTCTGTTTCGCGTTCCCCAGATCTGGCCGAAAACCGTAACTCCGATTGCGCTGAGATTTTAACATGATTTTTTTCCCAGATATAAGCTTCCTTGCGCCCGAAGTAGAGCTCCAACTGACGTTCGAGGAGGGCACAACCCACCACCACGAGCCAGGCGTGCCCTGGTGTCTTGAGGGCTATGTGGGCCTCCGTTTGCGATGATTCCAACTTCCAAAAATCACATATATTCCAAAATAATTCTCCGTGAAATTTTATTGCATTTGGGCTTCGTTTGATATGGATACTCTGCGATACAAAAAACATGCAGAAAACAGGAACTGGCACTGGGCACTGGATCAATAAGTTAGTCCAATAAATCATATAAAAAGTTGTCAAAAGTATGTAAAAGTTGTATAATATTGGCACGAAACAATCAAAAATTATAGATATGAAGGAGACGTATCAGCATCCCCAAGCTTAATTCCTGCTTGCTCTTGAGCAGGTAAATGATAAAGAAAGATAATTTTTGATGTGGAATGCTACCTAACATAAACTTGATCATATATCTAATCATGGCATGAATATTAAAACATAAGTGATTCAAAGCAATAGTCTATAATTTGACATAAAGACATCAATACTCAGGCATCCCAATAAACAATCATGTCTTTCAAAATATCAATGCTAAAGAAAGCTATCCCTACAAAATCATATAGTCTTGTCATGATGTGTCTTCTTAACACAAAGTATTTATCATGCACAACCCCGATGACAAGCCGAGCAATTGGTTCATACTTTTTAACGCACTTCAGCTATTTCAACCCTCACGCAATACATGAGTGCAAGACATGGATGTAGCACTACAGGTGGAATAGAGTATCACTACAAAAAAGACACATCCGTGACATTTTGGGCTGAACGAATTTTTTTCCTGTCATGCTTATCACACTTCTATGACGATAATTGTGACAAAATCCGGTATCATCATAGATGTGGTGGGCTCCTACTTCTATGACAAAAAATCATGACAGAAAATGGGCTTTTTGTCCTAGGCGGGCCGGAGATGCAGCTGCATGACATTCTTTGGGCCGTCCATGATGAAGAAAACCGTGGTAGAAGCGAGGGCGAGGAAATTATCGGGGTAGTTCCCAGTAACGGTGGGTGGTCAGAGGCCGAGCGATGCACGTTTCTCTTGTACGTACGCGCGTGTGTGCGAGGTGTTGTGCTCTAACTGAACCCGAGTGACTGCACTACAGGCTACGTGTTACTGAACCCGAGCGATCGATCGATCCCTTGCTGTTAACTGAACCCGAGTGATTCCTTCGCCACTGTTGCTAACTGAAGCCAATCAATGCTGCCTCTTGATGAACAATGAGCATTGTTGGGGGGTTTGGATGAACAGTTCCCGGTATGGGGTTGGATGAACAAGACCCCGTGGTAGTAGAGGCCATTGCTGCTGGATGAATAGGACTCCGATCGGTTGAGCCGATGGATGAACATGACCCCGTGGAGGGCTGGATGAACAGTAGCCCATGTAGGGGTGGTTGAACAGGACCCCATGGAAAGGGTTGGTTGAATAGTAGCCGGTGGAGGCTGGATGAACAGGAGCCTATGGATGAACAGTCGCAGGTGGAGGCTGGAGGTGGTCGACGGTGGATGAACAGTAGCCCGTGGAGGCAGGAGGAGGTCGATGGTGGAGATGAGCAGTATCCCCTGGAGTCCTGTCTTGCGGTACGCCACACACCTCCCGACGAACAGGACCCCCGTTTCGACCGTAGCGCTCCAACACAAGTCCGTTTCCTCTATTTTGCGGTATGCCACGCCCCTCCTGATCAACAGGACCCTGTTTCCACCGTAGGAGGTCTGTTTCCTCCGTTTTGCGGTACGCCAGACCCCTCCCGATGAATAGGATCCCATTTCGGCCGTGGCCGGTCGAACACAAGGCCGTTTCCTCCGTTCTGTGGTACGCCAGGCCTCGCTTCCATCGGCTGTTCTGTCCAAGCCAGTTGGCTCCCGATGAACAACACGCGTTCCGTTGCCTCCCGATGAACACGACACATTCTGTTGCCTCCCCATGAACACGACGACGACGCAGTTTCTCCGTTTCGACCCAGCGAAAGCCATGTACACGAGCCCTGGCCCGTACGTATGCGCGAGTAGGCGTTCAAGACCCCGCCCGTATGTATGTACATAGCCATATTTACTTTCTTGCACCCTGGCCGCTGTACGTACGTGTCATGCTACATGTGTGTTGACACCAGATTTTGACACGGACAAGAACTTAATTAAGATGGCCTCAAATGGAGAAGTGCTCAAAGTGAGAAAGTTCCGTATCGTCAAAAGGAGAAATTTTCATATTTGGGCCATAGCCATCCGGTCTCATCTCTAAGGCCGAAGTTGTGTTTGAAGTACTCAGATTTTATATTCAGAACACTATTCAGCTGATTACACCCCCAAGATAGACTCATATGAGAACTTTTCCTACACAGATTGTCTTCGTCTCGTCGAGATGATCGATTTCGATATAAAAAACTTGTAAATAGGAGTTCGTATGCAAAATTTAGAGCCAAAACGGTATGCTGCATAAGTTTGCCCCGGAAGTTCCGGACAAAACTTCCGGGGAGGTTCCGGGCTAAACCGAAAGTTTGCACACGGTGCGCCCCAAAGACTGAAATTTTAACATTGTTTGCAGATTTGGGTGGCCAATGTCGACATCAAGATGACCTCGGATGAAAAAGTGATCAACTGAAGAGTTTTTCTCCATTGGAAGATCTACTTAATATAATTTCAGCCCGGAAGTTCCGGGCCAGACCGGAAGTTCCGGCCCTCGTAGTCCGAGTTAGGGTAACTTTTGATGATTTGGACGTGATTTGAGTCCTTTTCTTGTACGGGAAGTCCAGCCGCCTCATATATATGTAAGGGGTGACGGCCGATTGAACAACACACAATCGATCAAGTCATCTATCACTTTTTATCTTTTATCTTTTCTCCTTAACCCTAGTTCTTCTTCTTCCTCGTTCTTCGTCTGTTCTTCTTGTTGCAGGGCGGTGATCCTCGAGGCCCTAGGGGCGATCAGGTCGACCTAGGGCAGCCCATCGCGGCCGCGCGTCAAGACGGGGTCCCTCCCAGGCGTGCGGCGTTTCGGGTCTTCAAAAGCGCCCGCCAAATTGCCTGCGTATCGCGCTTCCGGCCGGGTCTCCTTCGACGTGAGCTGCGGTGCATCACCCTCGGCGTTGGAGGTACACGGTGACGTGTTCGTGTGCGAACACACTTTTTGGTGACTCCGCTGGGGACGAAGCTTTGAACGGTCTCCGTCCCGTTCTTGCTACGAAAAGATCGTCATCTAGGGTTTGCAATCTACAAAGGTAATATGAATACCCAATTCCCTACTGTAGATGCAAATAATTCATATGATGTTACTAGATCGTTCAATGATTATACTCTATCGGCCAGCCCTAGTTTTTTCAATAATGCATCTAATTACGTGCATAGGCCGATTCAAAGTAATTTACATGTTTCAGCTTCTTATGATACTAGTAACATACAACATATGTATCCTAACTCGCATGCATCGGCAACCCCACAAATCCATATGCCGATGAAAAACATGATGGGTTCGGTTAATAAATTTGAAACACCTCATGTTAAAATTTTCAATAGCATAGAAGAAAGTGTTTCACCTTTTTATTCATCGGCAACTAATTTGCAGTATGTGAATGCAACCTTGCCGATGGATGGGAGAATTGGCCATGCTACTACTAGCTATTTGGCCAGTTACTCTCAACCATCATATGCTACACCTCATTTTAGTAAATTTTCAGCACCGTATGCAATTGTAGATGTTCATAATTCGGCCCCGCATCTTCATGGTCATAGCCGAATAAGTGAAAATTTTACAGGAACACATGTGCCGTCATCAAATACTGTAGCATATAATGCATACTCTACGCAATTCGAGAATTTCGGCAACACTCACGAATCATTACCGAAAGAATCTAAAAGTATTGTGGACCAATCCCTTCCAGAAGCGCTTGTGGCTGCGTTAAAAAAGATCTTGGCACAAAACAAGAAAATTAGTTCTCTTTGCCTTCAACAATATGAAAAGGGGTTGTTTCCTGATTATGCTACAATAAAGGCTAGAGTTTTGCAAGAAGATGAAACTACATGCATTGATAGAATTGGTGAAAGAGCATATGGTTATACAGCAATGCATACACCTCCACCTAGTACCGCAACATATTATACACCCCCTACACAATTGCAAAATTTTGGCAACACTAACACTTCATTGCAGAAATATTCTAAAAGCATTGGGGGGCAAACTAATCTAGAGCGGGCTGAGATTGAGAGGGGAGTTAAAGCTCTGCGCGATAGGGTGCAAGTACTTCGCCAAGAGAGAATTGATAGGGAATTAGCTCAAAGAAAAGAAGTGT
The DNA here is from genome assembly GCF_003073215.2 of Triticum urartu. Lineage (NCBI taxonomy): Eukaryota > Viridiplantae > Streptophyta > Magnoliopsida > Poales > Poaceae > Triticum > Triticum urartu. Next base: position 218,081,022 of record NC_053023.1, on the reverse strand, counting down.
TGCCAATTGATATAACCGGTGAAAAGAATGATGATTCAGAAACTAAAAGTGCTTCGGTTGAAAAAGCCGAATCAAGTAGTATATACTCCAAATCCATCAAATCCAAAGAGGAAAACATTGTTGAGAAAGGGCATGGGAAGTATAGCAAGACAACCATACTTGATTTTTCTGAAGTTAATGGAACCTAATTCCTGCCTTATGAGTTTCGTGCCATAGAAATTGACGAGCTTCAAGAACAAGAACAAGTAGCCGAAGAAAGTTTGGTGGACGAAGATCTTCAAACTAACGATGAACAAAACCAAGAGAAAGATGATGACAAGGCGTTGGGGAGTTATCCGAAGGCGGGGCAAGATATTCTTCAAGTCACACCATCATCATACTCTCCCAACATATTTGAAGAGGTATGTCTAGCAAGTAATTTACCTATTTTCAGATTTGGTCACAACTTTATTGTTGATGCATCTATTAGGAAAATTCTAATAAGTAATTTTCAAAGACCAATGAAGAAGGGAAATTTACTTGTTAGCAATAAAATTGTTACTAAGCATATCGGTCAATATATTGTACCATTCAAAGGGACCGATAGTGACTTACTACTGCAGCCAAAGCTTTTCCCATTGCTTTATTTAAAGTTCATATCTAATTGGGTAGCTTTGCTTGCTTCATGCTTGGCTTACGCATGGTCTCAATTGAGACGTGTATGTTCTAACTACTTTGATTTCAGAAATTTAAAGCCAAGGTTAAAATATTTTGGGAAAACCGATGCTAGTATAGTTTCTTATTTATGGACATCGGAAAAAGTATGCGAAAGAGAATTCATAGCCGAATGGGAAGATGCCAAATCTGAACCATTCGTTTGCTTAACTCCAAAGACGTTCCCACAACAAGATCGGCTAGAAAACAAAAGGTATACCTTCGATTCAAACATGTGTGATCAAATCTTTGATTTGTTGTTGAAAAATAATTACATTAGAATTCTTGATCGCCATGTCAAGCCATCTATCCAAGGATGAATGTATTGTAAGTTGCATGATTCGTCCAAGCATAATTTTGAGGACTGCCACATGTTTCGTCAAATAGTTCAATCGGCCATTGATAAAGGATGATTAAAATTTGTTGAGACACCAAGAGATGACCAGTCTATTCCGATTGGTCCCGATGGCAGAAAGTTTTTGCATCGGCTGCTTCAAGCCGATCCATTTAAAGAGAAGGTAAAAACTGCAGGTGATGGTATCAAGCTTTCAAGTAAAGAAGTTGTTGAAAAGCACAATGAACATAATCTTGAGGGCGAAAATTCCATCGAAGCTACAATGGAGATGCCAAGGACTGGGGGGCAACAAGCAAATCCAATGATCGATGGAAGCAAACCAAAAGAAAACAAAGGCCGAAATAAGCACAAGTGTAAGAGACCAAAAATCACCTTCGCTGAACTATTGGAAAAATATCAAAAGAAGAGTGAAGAGAAGAATGCTTATCGGCCAAATCATGCAAAGAAACCAAGATCACCCCAAGGCGCAAATTTGAGGATCGGTATTGGCAAAGTAAGAATTTTAATGCAACATATTCATATCCTTATTTTGGGCCGCCAATGCCAATGCCGTGGATGCCTCCCTATGCTCATGTAGATGCATATCCGCCATCATGGTGTAGGTATGATACAAGGGCACATTCTTCATCTTATTTTAGACCATCTCATCAATATTATGCAGCTCCGAGAAGATCAACATTTGAACAATCACATGTTAAAGACCGTTTCAATCATAAGGAATCAGTCCAGAGCTCAAAGAAGAAGAAAGAGGTGGTCAAGCAAGTTTACCATGTTAAAAGAGATGGTCGTAAGAGTGCAACTTCATATTTAATCTCAAATGAAAAAGAGCCAATTAAAGTGTTGACATTGGCTACTAAAGGCAATGAGACGAAGCAACCAATTAATGAGAGTCAAAGTGCCAAATCTGAAGAAAATAAGTTGAAAGTGCACAAGGCCAAAAAGGAATTTCCATTGGTCAAAACAGAATCACAGCCGAGATGCCCACTCAGTTTATCATATTGGCAAAAGAGGGAATTACAAAATCTTAGTGCACAAGAGCTGAGACAGAAGAACATGGCATGGGTTCCCAAGAGGATCAATCATAACAAAAAGGATGTGCATGCTTCTATTGCAAAAAGTACAATAAAAGTGAAGAAAGAGAAGAATGGAAGCAACAAACAATTAAGCCAAAGTTGTGCATCACAACATCAAAATCTCCAGTTAGCACATCATCCATTTTGTTCAACCATGCCATTGATGCCTTTGCCATGGAATTCATCCATAGGTATGATCCATGGATTTATTTTGATCCATGGATGCAACATAATTTTCTATATCATGACAGCGTATTACCAAATCACTATATATTTGGTTAGTTACATTTTCGTTGCTAATACAAAGGGGCCGAAATATTTTATTGCTATTCCATTTGTTTATTTCGGCTATACATACTTTGGTGGGTGAATTGTACATGGACCTCATGGTAATGGCCGATACCTATCTATCGCCTTGAGAATATATCTAAGAATGGCCGGTGTGGTATTCTAACATTGTCCTTAGTTTGAGTAGAGATTGAGATAAGTGCTTGCAAAGGAAGTTGTCAAATTGATGCCCTTGAAGATATTATGCATAGACCAATTCACCAAAATTGCATAGTGAACTTATGTTTTGATTGGGTGTGCTTTGGCTTATTAGTTTTCAGAATTTACCTAAGGCCAAATCATGGTTGATTTTATTATTGAGCATCATATTGACATAATGCATAATATTGTGTTTAGCTTGATATCTCTAGTACCATGGAGATTATATATTGATGGTTAAATTTGTAACAATGGCCAAGGTGTTGGTGTTGTTTATTTATCTCCATATGAAGCTATTTTATGAAGCATCATGCTGCTTAAAATATTTTTGCACAATGATCAGAGCCGAATATGCATTGTTATTCGGATTGGAGCTTTGCCTTGCTATATGTGCTATACATATTGAGGCTTCCGGTGATTCGTTATTAGTAGTGCAAAAAATATCCAAGGGTTATCAATGTTTTGACGAATCACTTATAGTTTATCTTTTGGTATGTCTAGATGCAAGATTTACCTTGGGTTGCTTTAAAATTGTTCATATATCTAGACATGACAATTCGAAAGAGTTGGCACAGCAAGCATCCGGCTACTATGTTAACCATGGTGTATTACATTTGTATCAATAGCCGATGCTAGGTCTTGTCAATATAGGTAAGGCCGAACCGAAGCGCACCGCTTCGGCCACTAATGAAACTTTTAGGCAGGCAAAGTAAGGATTGGAGGAAGTTCATTCTTGATTATCTACAAAATCCTAGCGAAAGGGAGAACAATATGGTTCGGAGGATGGTTTTGGTCTATGAAACCTTATCACCGGATTGTTATAGAAGCTGAGAAGTTTTCACCCAAGTTTGCCTCAAGAGGTTCAAACAAGCAATGGCCGATATATACTTATCATCCTAAGAACATGCAAAATGGCTGATGGAGTGTTGACATCGTCCTTAGGAAAATTGTCGTGCAAGTTATTTTTCGGCACACAAGTTTGCCGAAAAACAAGGGGCATGTGTTGACACCAGATTTTGATACGGACAAGAACTTAATTAAGATGGCCTCAAATGGAGAAGTGCTCAAAGTGAGAAAGTTCCGTATTGTCAAAACGAGAAATTTTCATATTTGGGCCATAGCCATCCGGTCTCATCTCTAATGCCAAAGTTGTGTTTGAAGTATTCAGATTTTATATTCAGAACACTATTCAGCTGATTACACCCCCAAGATAGACTCATATGAGAAATGTTTCTACACGGATTCTCTTCGTCTCGTCGAGACGATCGATTTCGATATAAAAACGTCTAAATCAGAGTTCGTATGAAAAAGTTAGAGTGAAAACGGTGTGCTGCATAAGTTTGCCCCAGAAGTTCCATGCAAAACTTCCGGGGAGGTTCCGGGCTAAACCGAAAGTTTGCACGCGGTGCGCCCCGAAGACTGGAATTTTAACATTGTTTGCAGATTTGCGGGGCCGATTTCGACATCAAGATGACCTCGGATAAAAAAGTGGTCAACTTAAGAGTTTTTCTCCATTGCAAGAACTACAACTTTGCTTTTGGGACCATTGTCATCCGAAGTAGTATGCGGCCTGCAGATTCAGTGCAAGAGGGCTACTTGATATAATTTCAGCCCGGAAGTTCCGAGCCAGACCGGAAGTTCCGGCCCTCGTAGTCCGAGTTAGGGTAATTTTTGATGATTTGGACGTGATTTGAGTCCTTTTATTGTACGGGAAGTCCAGCCGCCTCATATATATGTAAGGGGTGACGGCCGATTGAACAACACACAATCGATCAAATCATCTATCACTTTTTATCTCTTATCTTTTCTCCTTAACCCTAGTTCTTCTTCTTCCTCGTTCTTCGTCTGTTCTTCTTGTTGCAGGGCGGCGAACCTCGAGGCCCTAGGGGCGATCAGGTCGACCTAGGGCAGCCCATAGCAGCCGCGCGTCCAGACGGGGTCCCTCCCGGGCGTGCGGGGTTTCGGGTCTTCAAAAGCGCCCGCCGGATTGCCTGCGTACCGCGCTTCCGGCCGGGTCTCCTTCGACGTGAGCTGCGGTGCATCACCCTCGGTGTTGGAGGTATACGGTGACGTGTTCGTGTGCGAACAGTGTGCGCCTCTACTATGACACGTGCCCTTCCTTACACGGCCACGGTTCATCGCTGCAGCCTGCAGATAGACCGATCGTATGTACGTACATGTTTGCGACCAGAATGACAATGCTACGTACGCTTCGACTGGGTGGGTGCCGACTGTTAGGCACTTCCTTGCGTGCGAAGATGTAGCTCGTGGGTCCCAGTAGTCAGGGGGAAACATTTTTTCGTGAAATACGGTGGCCCGTCCGGTGGGTCCGTGCTGTCAGGTGGAGGAATCATTATTTTTTGCGTAATAAGGGGCACTTCCTTGCTGCGGCCGTGTACCCAGCTATCAGCCTCTCCATGTACAGTACTCTTCCAATCGAAGTCGTCCTTTGACCATGTTGACCACGCCGGGCCGTGAGCAACAGGGCGGTGGACGACGACGAGGCCTAGGAAGGGGACGACGCGGAGCCGGGGAAGACGCGGTAGTGGATGCCCACGTGGAGGGGAGTACGTGGGTTGACTGCTTTGGCTGCGGTGTGAGGCTACCGTCGCCGGAGAATAACTTGAGGTGTGGGTGAGTATAGAGGGATGGCATGGCCAGCGATGGCAGCACAGCCGGACACGGGAGGCAGGAGCCGACGACACGGCCGACGCTTGTTTGGGCGGCTGGAGCAAGAAGACCAGAGGTTGAAGAAGCACTACGATCGTTGGATGGACATAGCACAGTCACTCGAGCTAGAATCGTTCATATTGACTAAGTTGACAAAGCCCTCCATCCCCGTCATCTTAGTAGGCCCATAAATCAGCCTCCCACAATGGTGGGTCCCAGCTAGTAGGGGGAGTATTCATTTTTTTGTGCGTAATAAGGAGGCACTTCCTTGTGTGCAAAGATATAGCTAGTGGGTCCGAGTTGACAGCAAGGGGAACGTTTTTTTCAAGAAATACAGAGGCCCTTCCGGTGGGTCCCAGCTGTGAGGTGGAGGAATCATTATTTTGCGCATAATAAGGAGGCATTTCCTTGTGTGGACCCCTACTATAAGCCTCTTCCGATGGTAGTTGTTTGTTAACCATGTTGACCTCGCCGCGCCGAGAGCACAAACGCGGTGGACGAGGGCGAGGCCCAGGAAGGGAATGACCCAGAGCCGGCGAAGCCACCACAGTGGATGCCCACGCTAAGGGGTGTACGAGCGCTGATTGGTCGGCTGCGGGGTGAGGCTGGCGTCGTCGGAATATAACAGGGTGTGCGGGTGGGTAGAGGGATGGCCTGGCGGCAGCACAGCCAGCCATGCGAGGAGGGGGTAGGCAATCCCGCCGACGCTGGTTTGGGCGGCTGGAGCAGGAAGATCAGAGATTGAACAAGAACGGCGACCGTTGGATGTACATCCAACAGTCACTGCTCTGTGTTTACTAAGTTGACAAAGCCTTGCGTACGCGTCAAAAAAAATTAGGACATCGTCATCGTCAACCTAGTAGGCCCAGAAGTCAGCCTCCAAATCTGTGGAAAACAACATACATCCCATTAGCCATTATTTTTAATAATTTACATCCCATTTGCTAATTCTTAAGGATATTTGAAGCCCATAATCTTTTTATTAGCATTACAGACCATATATTCTGGGCACTACTAAAAAATTCAACGAAAATTTTCATATTTCGTTGGGGTCCGAACTCTTTTAATCACAAAATTTCGAGTCAGGTTAAAAATAATTTTTTTAAAATTATATCAAAATAAAATTCAAAAAAATTCTCTGCAGAAGAAATGAATGAAATTTAAAATCTTAACTAGCAAGATGCCCGTGTGTTGCACGGAACATGAAGATGCATTTGTATGAGTAGTTTGTCTTGTGGGAGAAAAGGCAATCTTTTAATGTAATTGCCAGTTGGCTTTGGTTTTTATAAGAGTAGATAGTAGAGAAATCCAGAAAAAAATGATATTTTAATGTAATTGCCGATTGGCTTTGGTTTAGAAATTTACAGCCCATTTCTTACAACTTATAGCCCATTTTCTGGGGAAGCCCATTTCTTACTACTTTACATCCCTCCCTCCTCATCTTGAAAGATTTGTTGCCCAGCAGGGCTGAGAAAAGCAAGTAGGCCTCGGTTTTGGTGTTCTCCAAAAAAAGAACTGGACTAGCCATTTTCAGGAAGAAAAAAGATATCAACTAGGCTCGTCATGTGCTTAAATAAAAGCGTAAGCGTGGGCTAGACGGGCCATAGCCCCCGCACAACACGCAGTTGAGCTCCGTCTCTAAAACTAAAACAATAACTGGGTGAGCTGCTGGGTCCTGGTGTTATCCGCTCATTGTGTAATTTTAACAAATCCGCCGCCGTGCCGATCTATGCATCGCCGGTGTGAGATGAGACGTCGATGACTTGTACTTGCGACATGCCACCGTTGGTGGACTCCGTGTCCCCCATTCCGAAGTCGCCCTCGTCCTCGTCCTCGGCGCCGCCCTCAAGGTTGTAGTACTTGTAGTAGTGGCTGCGCCAGAGCTCGCGTTGGTACTCCACCATCGATTCCTCGATGGACAAACTCCTCTCTACCTCGACCTCGGCCACGGGCAAATCCTCCTCTCGGCGCTCCTTGATCTCTGCCGCCTCCTGCATCTCCAGCTCCTGCTCGGCGACCTCACAAGGAAGCAGGTGCTCCATGATCACCGCCGCCTTTTCAGACATGGGTTGCATGCTGGAGTCTGAGGTGGCCTAGAATATCTTGGTGTGTGCATCCTCGATCTTGGCGTGGATGGCCTCGACCCGGGCTAGGACGACAGCTCGAGCACTCTCGCTGTTTGCAGCCACCGTCGCAGCAGCAGCTGCAGCCGTCTCAGCTGCCATGGCTGCCCTGTCGGCTGCCATAGATGCCCTCCTGGCAGAAGCGGCCGTGCTCAATGCGGATGCGGCCGTGCTTTCGGCGCAGGCGACAGCGCTCGGGGGGACGCAACCATCGTATGGGCCTTCATGAAGCATTTCCACAGTGTTATGTTTGCAAGAAGGGGGTGTGGGAATGGGGATTGGGATACGTGGATTCGGGGGTTGCCGACACTGGAGGAGACGAGCCGGCGAAGCTTAAGGAGGGATACTTAAATAGACCCAGATATTTTCATCGTAAACGGTTCCTAGAGAACAACTGCGTGTGATGTTGTACATGTTTTTTATTAGCTATGAAAGACGAATTTGGAGTAAAGTGGTAACTGATGGTGTTTTAAATGAACGAGAAATTTTGTAGTACTAATACAACTGTCATGTCAAATTTTGGAATATTTCAGGGATCATTTGACCTTTTAAGACATTTAAGTGATTTTCTAGTAGTGAGGAATTAGGAGGAAGTATTTTTTTGCCTTGTAATAATGAGGCAACTGCTTTCATAATGCAATGACCCTGGTGGGTCCCTACTGTTAGCCTCTCCATGTACAGCCATCTCCTGATTCCTCTTGGTTGTTGACCATGTTGACAACGCCGGACGGAGGTGGGCACAGCGATTGAACGAAGGCGGAGAACGACGGCGAGGCCTCGGACGGGAAGGAAAGGCAGCCGTGGAAGATGCGGTAGTGTAGTGGCAGGTGGAAGGGAGTACGAGGGCAACAACATGCAACTCAAGCTTACAAACGATAGAAAAAGCCCAAGGATTAATTGTTCATCAAATTTTTAGACAAAACCCAGATTGAACATGGCAGTAACATCTAACCCAACCACTCTTTTTTGCAGTCATAAATAAACGGATCGGTTTGACCCATAAAATCAACATCCTGTGCATAAATATTTATTGCACGATGACTACAACTTGTTGTAAATAGAAGCGAAGCACGTTTAGAAGCCCATTTTCCCACCTGAAACTTCATTTTTTTGCTCTTCAACGTGTCCATCCGTGATAAATGTCTTCCGGGAAAACTTAAGCCTCAGGGACAATAGTAACCTCGCATTCAACAGGAAGAATGTGACAAAGCTTCTGTTTTCCTGGTTGGATGCATATCCTTCCATCATTATTGTCCTCAAACGAATGTCATGAGAACTAAGAAAATCCTGGTGATTATTACGCCACCGATTGGTTATACGTTTTTGTCCATGTGCTTGCAGTACCTAAGTAGACCTGAAGATTTGAAAACAGTTAAGGTCTGAAAAAAGAGTATGTCAAAAGAGCAACAACTGAACGGTTAATTCTAGTACAATATATACAGTCTTTCAATGTGCATGAAATCATCACCTCCATATATAAATTCTCCAAAGACTGAAAGCATCACAGCAAGCCAATAATTATGTTCAGATCATAACTATACATTCTGATATATAAGATCTTGACAGAATCTAGCAACGTTGATAGGATATCCATCAACGAACTCTTCATTGAGCATATAACATAATATTAGTACCCAAAGTGTACTCCAAGATGATATAAAACTTATGCGCACAAATGAAAAATGCAGCTTATGATTACAAATGTGTAGATGATAATATACGGTACCTGAAAAGTGAGGAGCCAAACACCAACTCTTTGTGATCATTAAACGGATCATGAATTACACCCAAGGTCTCTAGTTTGGGCGCAGAGACGACAATTATTTGCGAAGGTTTATAACAATTATCAAGGAGCAACCTTTCAAGTGAAGGGGCATCTTCGATGATGAGCTGCTGTCCTTCAAAACAAATTCCAATGCTTTTAAGGTGAGGCGACTTTATTTGGAGACAACTGATAAGGATTTCTATTCCCAAAACAATCAGCAAGCGTTCCAGGGCAGGGCAAATGGAGTGGATGATGTTGTGCATTGATGCCTCCGACAGATAAACCTCCAAAAGTTTTTATAGCAGTGGGAGTCAAAGCATTTGTACGAGATCATCTAGCAGATGACACCGGGCGAAGGTGGTGGTGTGGAGAGAGGAGGAAAACTGCGAGATGGACAACGGTGGTGTGGGCACGAATTCTTGGTATGTTTGTGGTGTGAAACTTTCGTGGTAATGGTAGAACTCAAACTGCTAGAGTTTTCCAAATTCAGGGGATCTCAGCCAAGCGTCCACCACGTCGGGTATGGACAGTAGGTAGCGTGTCGGGATGCAGAGGCGTTGAACGGGGCCCTTCTGGTGAGAGGAGACGATGGCTCTGAGGAGATCAAATTCCAGAATGACAGATATCTAACGATAGTCGAGATTGAGGGGCACAGTGCGCCATAGAGGGTGCCACCGAGTTGAGAGGACTTGTGTGCGGCAGCAATCCTTGGTGGGGAGAAGCGAGATGATCTCCTCAAGGATGACATCTGGGAGATCGCTGATGCAGTCCACCGGAGATTCTACCGGTTCCTCAGATCCGGGTGGGGGGGGGGGCTCGCCGCTTCTTCTTAGCGCTGGGGCCAACCGACTCCATTTTCCTTGTGGGCGTCGCACTGAGCTCATGGGTTTGAGCAGAGTAAACACAGATGAGCCTAGTGGCAGTGCAAGTGGGGAAGAAGGAGGACTAGGGTTTTTTGTAGGAGTGGAAGAAGAGGAGCATGCGTTTTCTGTACGAGTGAGGAAGAAGGTGAGCGGTTTATTTTTGGAAAAGTGAGGAAGATGGGGAGCGGGAGGAATTGGGGCGAGACGGATGCATAAGTGGAAGCTTGAGTAAGGAGGGTTTTCCTGGGATCACCCCCTCTTCAAGAAATATGGGCTTCTCCTCGCAAAAAACAAAAACAAATGGGCTTTAAGATGGATAGGCTTTTGTATCAGCCCAGTCGACTGCCTGTGTTTCGTACTGGAGGGCCTTGTGCTAGAGGAAGCCCGAGACACTCTCCATCTTATTGCCCATTTGAAATAAAAAAAGAGACACCTCCAGCTTATAGCTACTCATCGGTACCTTTTTCAACTTGGCATCCACCAAATTAGAGGATGCGGTACTGGATGCAGACACTCACACTGGCCGCGTAGCGCGACAAAGTGAGGTGTCAAATAACAGGCCTACAATATACTTACTAGATTGTGAAGGTTCACAGGCTAGTCAACATTTACATTAAACTAAGCTTCAGAAGATACGGGATGCATACTAACATTCAGAAGAACAAAAGTTCAGCATGTTTATGCATCTCAATGATTCACCATACTATAACCAATACAAAGTTGTGAGAAGGTGTGGAAATAAAGAAAATCGGTCGATGCTTCTCTGAGAAAAGGGCCTCCCTGTGCACGCATTAATTTCCTGGGCATGCTTGTTTCTTCTCAATGTTGCGAGCACTTTGAGCATGTTGGCAACTCCACATCTAGCTAGCTGCCTCATCTTGCAATTGATGCTGACACATTTGCAGCAAACACATGAGGCAATAGATATGACTCAACATGAGTCCATATTGTGCAGTTTCCCTGAAATCATCTTCATTGTCCTGAATCTGAAAAGATAGGAAAACAATAGCTATACTTAAACGGTGTTGCAAAACAGTAGCACATATCAATAGCTCGGCATGACAAAACATGATCATCTGGGTGAAGGGGATACTGACCTGCCTTAGGAAGATTATATATAATTTCATAAGTCCTTGGTTGATTTCCACCTTCGGCCGCACTGCTTGTTTTCTACTCCACACATGACTGGATCGTTCCGCACTGCAATCAACAAGTCAACGTACGAATAAGCTTATTTCATCTTGCGGTGGTGATTGTACCTAATTACGAATGTAGGAATACCTGGAGCACCATGAGGTTAGCTGATAGCAGGTTGATGCAGCCATATAAGTTTTGTGCGGTGCTACCAAAATTGAGGTTTGTATCCCTTCCCGTTATGAGAATTCTTCTTGAAGTTGGTAGAATGTGACAACTTGTTCTTTGCATCAAACTTGCCTTTCCCCTGAGATTTGTTCTTGTTGGTTTGGGGTTGGTTGGGCTGGAAGTTCTTCTCGTGTACCATGTGGGCACTAGAAGCTCCCTCAGCGACCCAAGCATGTGTGTCTTTTGCTCTCGCCTTCTCTTCAAAATGAAGAGTGCTAATGAGATCCGAACGGAAAACTCATGTCTCTTGTTTTTCAGAGAAGTAGCAAAATCGTTCCACGAAGGTGGAAGCTTGGCAATGATGGTCCCAGCAACAAATTTGTCCGGCAACACACACTTGAAGTACTCAAGTTCCTTAGCGAGTGACTGTATCTCATGAGTCTGCCGAACAACATAGCGCTCATCAGTCATCTTGTAGTCACAGAATTGCTCCATGACGTACAACTCGTTGCCAGCGCCCGAGGCCCCAAATGTGGCCTCGAGCGCAGCCCACATGTCTTTGCCACTATCAAACGACATATATGGATCCACAATGGAATCACCAAGAACACTCAGCAGGGCGACTTTGAAGACGGTATCCATGTTCTCAAAAGCTTCATGTTGTGTAGGATTAAGATCGCCCTCAGGCTTACCCTTAGTGGCATCATAGCAGTACATGATCTGAAACCAATATACTGCTCTTGTGCGCCACCATTTATATTGCACCCCCTTAAAAGTAGGCGGCTTCAAAAGCGCGGCAAAACCACTCGGAGTAAATTGCCTATAATCAGGATTTTGGATTTGATTGTTGAATATATGAGCAATTTACTATGAGATGTAATCCGAATCAACAGTAAATAGATCATGATGACAATTGAAAATATCAAAGTAATGATGCAGACTAAACCAGGAGGATAGAATCACATACTATAAAGTGGGAGCAGAACCGATGTGGTTGATGTTGTCACTCATGTCGTTGATGAAGAGGTTACCGAGGTCGGGGAAGAAGATTGTCGTTGAGGAAGTCGTCGCTGGAAGCAGTCACAGGAGTGTGCTCCCCAAAAACCTGATCGCCCCTCTCCCGTATAGGATCACGAAAGGCAGGGTTCGAAGGACTGTTGTCCCTTCTCGCGATGCATGCTGGAAGGAGGGATGGAGAAGAATTGCGTGGCGGAGCTAAGATCTGGAATGGTGTGAAACCATATGATACAACAGTGGCTAGGGTAGAGCCTGTTAGTTCGGTCGTGCGAGTAAGACCAAGTAGTACATAATAGTAGGCCTTTGGCCCAAACCCTACGTCCAAGTCAATAATAGCCCCACTATCCAAAAGAATCAGAAACGGCTGAGTAATTAAGGCGTCCGTTAATTATTAATTAATGACTTAATAAATTTTCCTGCTCACACCACACTTAGAGCATGGGTAATAGTATAGCCAACATCTCGCAATATGAAGTTGACACGTCATCTAGAACCAACCTAATACGTAGCCTGCTTACAATAGTTAGTCCCTTTAGTATAATACTGTATCATTAATAATGGCCCCACCTTTTGTCTCACAAAGTATGTGTAGTCTGAAATGTCGGGCGTGCAGCAGGCAGTGCGCTCGGTCGGCGCGCCGCTTCAACAGCGAAAGCAGTGAGAGGTCGCGTCACCCTAACTTGCCATCAATGTGGTGCAACGGGCTCAGCTGGCACCGGGCGGGAAGTTTTCGATTTTTGATTTAGTTGCTATGCTGCTACCGTCCAATATTCGTGTGTGGTTGTTTCTAGAATAAAAAAGGAGGTAGTCCTACTTATGTTACTCCCACTATGGCTAGCCTTGCGCTTGGCTCTTCTCCTCTTCCGGAAGTCGAACAATAATGGTGGTACTATAGTAGTACTTCTGGCAATCTGACACCAAATGAACTGCTACACGTCCACCGCTTGTAAGAAAAAGTTTCTCCTCGTGCTGCGCGCCACCGCGCACGCATTGGCGAGGGAGAAGGCGTAGTAAGCAAGCTTCTCGTCGTTCTGCGAGTTGACGGGACACATCAAAGTTATTTAGTCCGTACTCTCTCCAAAAAAAGGGCTGAACATGTCATGGCTACAATCCTGTGCTCCGTCGTTGAGTATGTGCACTATTCACGTGTCATCGAGGAGAAAAAATATTGCGTAGTAGGAGTAGGTGCCATCGAAGTGCACGACTCACTTATGCACTACTTATCTGATTGTCTCCATTTTCTTGCATGACACGTGCACCTTGATGCTAGATGTCTCGCGTGTTGGCAAAAGGTTGAACAAAGCTCACGTAAAAAAAGAGAGTGGAAGAACATAGATTCCCGATGACCGAGAAGGAGCATGGAACCTCACGGTGGAGCGTCTACAAGGAACCTTGTACGTTTTCCCCTGTTTTTTGCCGCCTGCCCACCTATAATCAAATAAAAGAAAATGAACTCTTCTCTAACCACTAGAGATGATACATCAGGATGCTAAGTTGAAGATATTTTATTAGTTTATACTCCCTCTGTCTCGGTTTATAGGGTGTGCGCATAGTTCCAGGTCATCAATTTGACTAACTAAATATGAGTTATATGTCACCAAAAGTATATCATTAGATTCTTAAGTGGATGTAGTTTCTAAACATATATTTTCATCCAATATGATAGATATTTAGCTAGTTAAATTGTCAACCTAGAACGACACGCATGTCTTATAAACCGAGATGGAGGAAGTATTGATAACCACGCAAGAAGCCACACATGTACAGGATGCATGCAGCCACGCATGCACACACGCGACACACTAACTCATGCCGATCCAACTCATGCACAAACATGCACAGCATGGAGCACACAACGTACGTACACAACACATGCATGCACACACACTCGGCCGTAGAATGCACGTGCATAACACATGCATGCACACACACGCGGATGCATGGAGGCGTGCGCCATCTGCGGCGACGTCCGGTTCGTCGTGCTACGGTGAAGCTCGCGCACAACAGCGCCTACACATCTCTTGCAGCACCTCTGTAACATCCCAAATTTTCAATTTGGAATGTTATACATTAGACCATCATTGCATATCATAATTTATTTGCTTTTGGTTTTGATCCTAGAAATTCCACGCAACTCAAGGACCCACGGAGAGAGTTGGGGATTTCATTATTTTCATATTTGAGTTTTGTCGAATTTTGAGAATAGGATCATTTGATTTTAATTATTTTATCATCAATTATTTCTATTACAAAAATATGAGAGAGGGAATAAAATGACTTTCCCAAAATAAAGAAATATTGAGGATTTAATAATAAAATCAAATAAGATTTTATGTCGGAGTTTTTGGTATTTTATTTGAATTTAGAAAAAATGTGCGTTTTTCAAAATTGCATTTAGGCCCCAAATAAATGTTCACCTTGTGCGGCTTGATTTTAGAAGCCCAGGAAAATTTATTTCGGGATTTTTGGAGTCGGTTTAGTATTTATTTTATTTGTTTTTCTGTGCGTAATTATTTATAAAAACGCGAACCGACTCCGGGCCGTACCCGAGCGGGACTCCGCCTAGGGGCAGCCTTTAAATAGCCGCCGCCCGAGCTGCCCCAGCCCACCACCGCCGCCACCAGCCCAAGCCCGCCGCCGCCGCCAACCCTAACCCTAGCCGCGCCTCGATCCACGCGCCCAAGCCCGCCACCGTCGGTTTTCGTCGGTTTTTTATTTCCGTTTTTAATAGATTGGTTTTTTTTCTTCCAATTTATTTAAATAGCAAGCGTTCGTCCGTTCTTTCGTTCTAGCGAACGTTCGTCGTTTTTCTTTTTTCTCTGATTTTAATCCACGATTTTTCTGATCGCGATTCCTGATCCGATTTTCGTTTTAGTATAAGTTTTCGCTCGTTTATCGGATTCAGGCGATTCAAGCGCCTGGAGATTCGTCTCGAAACCCTCTATCCATTTAACCAACTTAAACAAGTTTTTGCCACTATAAAAATTGCCCTAGATTTAGAATAGTAAATGAAGCTTGCTTCTTTTGCCATTTGACTTTCGTTGCTTCGTTTGATTTGATTGTTTTTGCAAACCGGAGTTCTTAAGTTGAACCTTCTGGTTAGATCTCTTATTTGAGTTTTACATGTGCATTAGATGAATACTTATTGTATGCCTGTTTGTTTGTCTGCGATAGAATACCCGGAGTGCGCCGCCTGTTACTTCGAATCTCTAGGTTTCGCGGATCATCAGCAAGGCAAGTAACACTTTGATCATACCTTCTACTACCCAGTTTTATTGCATTAGATCAATCCTCAAACATTGCATGATTAGGATCTAATTAAATTGTACGATGGGAAGTAATTGAGGTAGTACCTATTACCTGTTATATTATCAAACCTTTGGGAGTTACTTCTACGTTTGCTTACTATTGCCATGCTATGCTGGTAGATGTGGAATTGGGTGAGTGATATCCATGACATATGTGAGTTTGTTAATTAATGGTTTATCCAAGGTGGCAACTTAAACACACATCTGGGTGGATTGAGGTACCTGGGTATTCCAGGATTGCCTGTTTTTCTTTATGGACCACCACCCAGGCCCAAAGGGATCATGAGTTTTTTCATACTAGAAACTTCCGTGTGCAGCATCAAGCTATTATGGGCTCTATCATAGTTGATTAAGTCGTGCGAACTCTTACAGGGTAGACTAGCAGATGTAGGGGAAAGTAGGTGTAATGGTCTATCCATCGTAAGGTGCTAGCGCTTCTGAAAGACTATGTCTCGGTCATCCTTCTTCTCAAACACCGTGTAGTGTGAGAAACTAAACGGAGGCGATCGAGTCTTGTGGGAAAAAGTGCGCAAACCTCAGCAGAGTGTATAAACTAATCATAGTTAGCCGTGTCCCCGGTTATGGACAACTTGAGTATCTAGTACTTGGATTATCATGTGAATCTCAACATGTTACTCTAAATTAATTTTGTTGGGTTTTGTTTAATATATGATGCTTAATTGGGGTCGAGAATGTTGTCAACCATTCTCAATGTTTAACAACTACCATCATAGTTAATTAAAATTTATTCCTTTGCAGTAGGGAAAAATTGGCTTTACGCAAAACTGTAACCATAGAGCTTTCCACCAGCCAAATATGCATATAGAATAGCTGTTTCATTCCATTACTCTCTATGTGTTACTCTGCCAGCATATTCCATGTGCTGACCCGTTTAGGGCTGCAACGTTAATGTTGCAGACTTTTCAGACGACAATTAAGGAGTTTTTAGGTCGTGGTTCTATACTCAGTGATGCCGTTGGAGTTGATGGACTCACTTATCTTCCAAGCCTTCCGCTGTTATCGTTATTAGATGGCCTTAAGCCATATTTATTGTAATAATTCTCTATTGAGACACTCGATGTAATAAGTGTGTGATTGCTACTCTATTATAAATCCTCCAAGTACTGTGTGGTGTCAGCATTACTGATCCAGGGATGACACCTGAGCACAGAGATTAGACCATTTGAGGTCTGGTCGCTACAGAGATGGTATCAGAGCACACGCTGACTGTAGGACACGTCCACTAAGCTAAAGACCTAGAACACTATTTGCTCTCCTCTCTTTCTGACTTCTCATATTTTCTATTCTTTAGGATGGCGGATGCAAGGAACAAGTTCACGCAACTGGATGAAGATACACCCTTTGGACGCCACTTGAAGGAAGTCACTAGATACCTGAACATAGGAGTACCAAGCTTCACCAGAACCTACAACGCCACTTTACCTGAAGAAGAGCGCTGGATGATTCAAGTTCAAGTTCCAGGAAGGAAGTTCATGCCTGTCACTGAGCCCTTAGAGTTTTCTTTTGATGCACCAACTTGGAGTCTAGGAAAGAGCATGGCAGCTCACATCGCCATGGGACGCATTGGGGAACTCTACCGCAATGCTCTCAAGGATACTATCTACCAGATTTGTGGGCGCCGAGATGAGCACTGGGAGATGATCAGCACCAGAAAGGATAGATCAATTGCAGCTTTTATCCAGGAATTAAACCAGCACATTCGGCGTCAGGAGAACCAGATGTGCGCCGACATGATAGACCTGAAGAAGGCTAATACAAGAATCAAGGAACTGGAGGAAGAACTCAAGGCTACACGAGAAGATTATGAAGAGGAAATCAAAGTATTGGTGGAGAAGAATGACGATCTGATCAAGAAGATCGAGATATTTATGGGAGGCCCTACACCAGTAGATGAAGACGAAGAACCAAAGGAGATTCGCCCGGAAGACTACATCATCATCGACGACACCGACTCGGACCCAGATGACAGCAATGATGACTATGTTGATGAAGCCGGAGCAGATACCATGGAGTCTGAAACCGAAGAATATTTCTAGTAGACCACCTCACCAGCAGTAGTAGTCCACCATGTAAATACAGTAGTCCGAGCACTTTTGCGATAGTTAGATCGATTGTATGCCCTTGTTTGATTGAATGAAGTGAATTGTTTGTTTTTGCCTCATGTCCATATGGGTAGTGTTTTCTCTTTAGACCCCTCTCTATTCTTAAATCTCATCTTTTCTAAACCCTCAGATGCCTCCGAGACATGACCCCGGATTTATCTTTCCACCAGAGCTCACCCAGTTGATCCAGCAGCAGAACACATTGATGCAGTTGCTAGTCCAGAATCAGAATTAGGGGAACAACAACAACAACAACCCACCAGCACCACCACCACCTGTTGATAACTTAGCCCATTTTCTTAGGCTAAACCCGCCGGTGTTTTCCAGTAGCACCGAGCCGATAGTAGCAGATGATTGGCTCCGCAAGATAGCTAGAGAGTTGACCACAGCAGGATGCACAGATGCGGAGAAGGTGAAGTTTGCCACACATCAGCTTGAAGGACCCGCAACATCATGGTGGGAGAATTTCACAGCCACTTTCCCTGTCGACACTATCACATGGGACCAGTTTCAGCAGGCTTTTCGTACTGCCCATGTTTCAGCAGGAGCTATGGCCATGAAGAAGCGAGAGTTTCACAACTTGCGCCAAGGAGGACGGACAGTTGGCCAGTATGTGGAGGACATCAGCAAATTAGCACGTTATGCCCCAGATGACGTTGCTACAGATGCAGTTAAGCAGGAGAAGTTTTTGGAAGGAATGAATGATGAGTTGCGCATGCAGTTGATGGTAGCAACCTTCAACAACTACAAGGAGTTGGTAGACCGTGCTCTTTTGATTGAAGGGAAGCAGCAGCAGATTGAGAACCGCAAGAGGAAGTATGGACAAGGGAAGTACAATTCTGGAGCTCAGCAGAAGCCATGTTTTACCCCTAGATCGGGAGGACATTTTCAGCATACCCATGGAGGAGGTAGCTCGCACAATCACAACGGCACCAAGAATGGTAACGGCAATGGAGGAAGCAATGGCCAGAATCGCACCAACCCATCAACCCCAGCCAAGAAGGACATGAGCCAAATCACTTGCTTTAAGTGCCAGAAGACCAGACATTATGCCAATGAATGTCCTGAAGGCCAGAATGGCAATGGAAGCTCTGGGAAGAAGCTGAACCCTTTCAACAGGGGACAGGTGAACCACGTTAACGTGGAGGAGGTTGAAGAGCAGCCGGATGCCGTAATCGGTAAGTTTTTGGTTAAGTCATTTACTGCACTCGTTCTTTTTGATACTGGTGCATCGCATTCATACATATCAAGGGGATTTGTGGATAAGTATAACCTGCCCACTAAGGTTCTTATAACACCTATGCTAGTAAGCTCACCATGAGCGGAGTATATGGCCAGTCAAGGTGTGACGCCCCCGATTTAATCGTACACTAATCATACACGCAAACGTGTACGATCAACATCAGGGACTCACGGGAAGATATCACAACACAACTCTACAAATAAAATAAGTCATACAAGCATCATATTACAAGCCAGGGGCCACGAGGGCTCGAATACAAGAGCTCGATCATAGACGAGTCAGCGGAAGCAACAATATCTGAGTACAGACATAAGTTAAACAAGCTTGCCTTAAGAAGGCTAGCACAAACTGGGATACAGATCGAAAGAGGCGCAGGCCTCCTGCCTGGGAACCTCCTAAACTACTCCTGGTCGTCGTCAGCGGGCAGCACGTAGTAGTAGGCACCTCCGGTGTAGTAGGAGTCGTCGTCGACGGTGGCATCTGGCTCCTGGACTCCAGCATCTGGTTGCGACAACCAGAATGAAAGGAAAAGGGGGAAAAGGGGGAGAAAGCAACCGTGAGTACTCATCCAAAGTACTCGCAAGCAAGGAGCTACACTACATATGCATGGGTATCAAATGGAGTAAGGGTATCATATGTGGACTGAACTGCAGAATGCCAGAATAAGAGGGGGATAACTAATCCTTTCGAAGACTACGCTTCTGGCAGCCTCCGTCTTGCAACATGTAGAAGAGAGTAGACTGAAGTACTCCAAGTAGCATCGCATAGCATAATCCTAACCGATGATCCTCCCCTCGTCGCCCTGTGAGAGAGCGACCACCGGTTGTATCTGGCACTTGGAAGGGTGTGTTTTATTAAGTATCCGGTTCTAGTTGTCATAAGGTCAAGGTACAACTCCAAGTCGTCCTGTTACAGAAGATCACGGCTATTCGAATAGATTAACTTCCCTGCAGGGGTGCACCACATACCCCAACACGCTTGATCCCATTTGGCCGGACACACTTTCCTGGGTCATGCCCGGCCGTGAAAGATCAACATGTCGCAGCCCCACCTAGGCACAACAGAGAGGTCAGCACGCCGGTCTAAACCTAAGCGCACAGGGGTCTGGGCCCATCGCCCTTAGCACACCTGCACGTTGCGAACGCGGCCGGACGCAGAACTAGCCCCCTTAATACAAGAGCAGGCTTACGTTCCAATCCGGCGCGCGCCACTCAGTCGCTGATGTCACGAAGGCTTCGGCTGATACCACGACGCCGGGATACCCATAACTACTCCCGCGTAGATGGTTAGTGCGTATAGACCAAATGGCCAGACTCAGATCAAATACCTAGATCTCGTTAAGCGTGTTAAGTATCCGCGAACGCCGACCAGGATAGCAGGTAATGGTAACAACAGTAGTAGCAAGGACAGGCTATGCATCAGGATAGGAATAACGGAAAGCAGTAACATGCTACACTACTCTAATGCAAGCAGTATAGAGAAGATTAGGCGATATCTGGTGATCAAAGGGGGGGCTTGCCTGGTTGCTCTGGCAAGAGAGAGGGGTCGTCAACACCGTAGTCGTACTGGGTAGCAGCGGCGTCGGTCTTGGTGTCTAGCGAGAGAAGAGGGGGAAGAAACAATAATTATAATGCAAACAAATGCATGACGATGCATGACATGACAAAGCGTGATGCTAGGTGTGCCCTAACGCGGTATAAGGTGGTACCGGTGAAGGGGGGGAAACATCCGGGAAATTATCCCCGGTGTTTCGCGTTTTCGGACAGACGAACCGGAGGGGGAAAGTTGCGTGTTTGCTATGCTAGGGATGCGTGGCGGATGAACGGGCTGCGTATTCGAATTCGTCTCGTCGTTCTGAGCAACTTTCATATTGCGAGACCTATACTCAGTGATGCCGTTGGAGTTGATGGACTCACTTATCTTCCAAGCCTTCTGCTGTTATCGTTATTAGATGGCCTTAAACTATATTTATTGTAATAAGTTCTCTGTTGAGACACTCGATGTAATAAGTGTGTGATTGCTACTCTGTTATAAATCCTCCAAGTACTTTGTGGTGTTAGCATTACCGATCCAGGGATGACACCTGAGCACAGAGATCAGACCATTTGAGGTCTAGTCGCTACAACCTCTTTGCCGTCGTTGCTCAACGACTAGCCAGAGACGAAGACGACCGCAACCTCGGCCTTAGAGCTAGCACCGATGGAAAAGCACGCACGTTGCACGCACACAAGCACATACGGAGTGCCCACGACATGGTGCGTCCCCAGTCACCTCTACTCCTTCTGCACACATTGTCTATGAAGGCGGCTGCATGCCTAACGATGATGTGGGTGAGATCTTCTAAGACTCAGATGATGACGAGGAAAATTATGGGGGGTGTCTCCAACAGTGTTCCTCGGCTCGCACCTCTTGCATCACGGTGAACGTACGAGTTATGATTGATGTTCTTAGTCCTACTTAAAATTGGTACACTATATATAGAATAGAAGAATAGAAGAAGAAGATAGTATAGATATAGAAACCCACGTAGAATGCGAGAAACCAACTCCGGCCACACACGTCCGATCAGGAGCAGGACGCCGGCCAAGCTCCTCCTTCCACCATTTTGTCCACTCTTTAGGCGGCATTCGACGAGCAGGAAGAGCAGTTCTCCGGCATAAAAGCCCTCTGGGTGGCCTGCCAAGCCCGACAGCTCACTTCTTCACCTACCTCACCTAGCCCGTCGGAGGCACTTGCGGCACTAAGCCAGCGCGTGGTTCCCCAGCTGGCCTTTCCAATACACCTCGAGGAAGAGTGCCAACTTGCTCCACACCGGCTTGTCGGGGAGCATGGAGGCACGGGCATCGTCGCTACCCTCGACACAGCCGCGTCGTACAGTGCCTCCAGTATCTGCCACTACGCCATCCGTCATCGACACACGTGTAACCGCGACAAGCAGACAGAGAAAGAAGCCGCCGCGGATGTCGACAAGGTGATGCAGCTACGCGGATGTGGACGAGGTGACGAGCAGCACGTCCCCGCCCGCCGCCATCATCGAGGAAAAGTAGAACACGGGAGGCTGCTGCCGATTGTATCCCATGAAGGCCACCGCCGAGGCGACGCCGGCGAATACAGCCAGTGTCTTGCTCAATTCTTGTTCTACCGGATGCTGGAGGAGGACAAAGAGATCGGGCGACAACCATTTAGATTAGGTATTTTAATTCTACCAGGCCGGTTGTAATGGGAGTATTATAGGTAGTATCATGCATGCCAAGTACTCCCTCCATTCCTAAATAGAGGAGTATTATAAGAGCACGGTTAATAGTATAACAAGCTGATGGCTACATGACACTGCCACGTCATCTATAGCCAACCTTGCAGCCTTCAAGTATAATACTCCCTCTGTCTAGGTGTCATCTTACGAAAACCAAAGAATCCCAAAATACTTAGGCGCGGTGCATTAACTTCTAACTCATTTCTTGTTTCTTGACATATCAACCAATAGGAGATGTGGGTGTGCATGCTTTTAATGACTTGAGACTAGCAAACACGACATGTAGTGGTTAGTTCATTGCATGCAATGCTATTAATTAGCAAAATAAACATTAAGTGCGAGGCGGTCCTATAGGTGGGTAGGCGGCGTAGGCCAATTCTTCTCCAAACACCTAGGAAGGTGGTTGAACCGAAAAAGTATAACTTGTTTCTAGTGGGTACATTGACGTTGCATCGAAAGGGTATGATAGCTGACTCTTGCAAAATAATTAACTACCACGTTGGCATACATGAGGATTGGGCCCACTTGTCAACGTGTTGGATGGAGGAAGGAACGCGAGACAAAATGGAGCATGGAAGGGTGCGAATCGATTGGCTCACGTGTGATGACCACTGGAGCAATACACTCAGGTACTACGTTAAAAAATTAGTGCAAACACAGCCGGTTATACTGTAAGTAGGTGACCGTGCGCTTGGCTCTTCACCTCTTCCGAAAGTCGAACAATGATGATGGTAGTACAGTCGATAGTGTACTACTAGTAAGAAAAGCTTCTCCTCATTTGCGAGTAGACCGGACACATCAAACGTAGCCTCCAAAAAGGGTTGACCATGTCCATGGCTACCATCCCGTGCTCCGTCATTCAGTGTGTACTTCTCGTCATTCTGCGAGTTGACAGGACACATCAAATTAATACTACCTTCGTCCTGGTTTATTGGTCCCCATTGTATTTCGTGCCAATTTTTGACCATAGATTGAACTAACAAAATATTCATGCATGTCACAAAAAATTATTACATTGAAAACTATGTTCAAATACGATTCCAACGATATATTTTTTGGCTGACATGCATTAACATTTTGTTAGTTAAATCTTTGGTCAAAATTTGGCACAAACTATAAAAGGGACCTATAAACCAGGACAGAGGTAGTACGTATTTAGTACTCTCTCCAAAAAGGGCCGACCATGTCCATGGCTACCATCCCATGCTCCGTCATTGAGTACGTGCACTATTCATGTGCCATCAAGGAGGAAAAAATATTACGTAGTACTAGGTGCCATCATAGTGCATGACTCACTTATGCACTGCTTATCTCCATTTTCTTACATAACACGTGCAACTTGATGGAAGATGTCCCGCGTGTTGGCAAAAGGATGAACAAAGCTCTCAAAAAAGAGAGTGGAAGAACATAGATTCCTGACGATCGAGAAGGAGCAAGGAACCTCGTGGTGGAGCATCTGCACTCATAATATTTTATATTATTTAACGATATAAAATCAACCAATCATCTCCACAATAGACCAGAAGAGTATGAAACACGGCAGCCTAGTATAGTTACATCATACTGTACGTGGCCAACCCATGCTATCACCATATTTCTTGGCCCCCATGCGACACCTAGCTCTAGTAATCCACCAGCCCGTATCGCTTCTCACTCCTTGTCTCTCTCAAAGTGCGGCGGGCTGGCGTTTTTGTTGTCTATTGAGGTCGGTTAACACATCACATATTAGCGACATGACAAGAGCATTCTAAAAAATACTATACTCTATTGTTATGCCAAGAAGAGGAAGCGCTTTGACCAATGGACCAAACAAGAGAGGCGTACCTTGCCGTGAGTGGGTCCAGTTTCTCGTTTTGAACTTGTTTGTTGTAGTAGTATCACTTGGTTTTGACTATTGGTAAGATTTTATATACTCCCTCCGTATTGTGCACCGTGACCAAGGAAGAGGTGAAAACGAGAGAAATTAATATTTATTTGCTAATTAATACCATTGCATGCAATGAACTAACCATTGCATGTCGTGTTTGGTAGTCTAAGTCATTGAAAACATGCATGCCCCACATCTCTTATTGGTGGATATGTCAAGAAACAAGAAACGAGGTGGGAGTTAATGCACCGCGCCTAAGTATTTTGGGATTATTTGGTCTTCATAAGGTGACTTATACACCTAGACGAAGGGAGTAGGGCCTAATGTATTCTTCAAGGATGCCTTTGACTATTGATAAGGTTTTATATAATTTGAAAATTATATCATTTGAAGATCCTTTCACCACTACTGCAGGATGCTGCTAACGCAACACTACGATCAGAGACCCTTCGAGAAACTATGTGCGATGTAGTGACCGCAAACGGTGTTGTATGAAAACCGTCAGAAATGTATAAAACGTTTGTGATGACGGATGCATCAAACACGGTTCAGGTTTTAGTTGTGTGTGTGATGAAGGGCATACGGTTCAGTTCAATTAACTGTTTGCGATGAGGAGGAACAAAAGAAACGGGCAGCCATATGAAGGCGTGTGCGATATACAACATACGGTTCACTAGGATGAACTGTGTGTGATTAGGCAACACAAAACAAATGGTCAACCCGATCAAGGTGTGTGCGATGTACAGCATACGGTTCACTCGGATGAACTGTTTGTGATTAGGCAAGAGAACAGAAATGGTTCAATATAACAAGATGTGTGTGATACGTGGCAAACAGGTCTATAATCAGAAATGTGTCTGAAGACCGATAATAACGCAGATGATTGCTTCTAATAAGACGTATGTGATATGCTCTGTCTACACAACATCTATTGGCCATTGTGGGATGGGCGGTCATCCGGATACGCCATAAGGATGTGAAGAGGCATTCCTATCAGCAAGGACTCGATGTTCCACCAGTAGCTCATGTAAGAAAACTATCAAGTTAAGTGTGTCTCAGGCTGGAGTAGCCATCAGATGGGTGACTGGATTGGAAGTTGTATTGATGTTAAATTAGGTGATGGGATGGGTCATTTCGGTCAAATGACCAAAATTCCACATTCCCTCAGCTAATTTAACCACGAGGTCCTTGTTATTTATTTATTTATTAACACATGTTAAAGAAGGTCTACCGCATTACTTTTTGACAATGTGCGATACGTGGAATATAGTTGATCCATCTGACCTATTTGTGATGGAATAGGCCATGTGTGTTGTGGGCAAACACTTGCTAGTATTCAACCGTTTGGGATTGATGAATTCATCACCGACGGGTTCCCTAGTGTGGTCTGTGTTCATCTAATCATCATCTACTTCTTGTGGTAGCTCGATGCTAAGTTTCCGTTAATTGATGGCGTTTTATGAACACGCCACCGCTTCCTGCCATTTCCTCACCTGTTTCCCGCCACCCTGCTATATTGCGCATAGGGGGCCCGCGACGCAGGGAGGCGACAAGCGTAGCCTGTAGCACATCCACCTTTTCCAAGCATGCCAACCCACCAAAGTGCCGCCTCAGCCATCAACCTTGTCGACGAGGAAAACGAGCAGGCGCCACGGCCCGTCGAGGCCGAGACGGTCCCTGACCACGTGATGGACGACAATGTGATGCGCGTAGATACGTTGGAGACGTATCAAGCATCCCCAAGCTTAATTCCTGCTCGTCCTCGAGTAGGTAAATGATAAAAAGAAATTTTTTGATGTGGAATGCTAGTTGGCATAATTTCAATGTAATTCTTCTTAATTGTGGCATGAATATTCAGATCCATAAGATTCAAGACAAAAGTTCATATTGACATAAGAATAATAATACTTCAAGCATACTAACTAAGCAATCATGTCTTGTCAAAATAACATGGCCAAAGAAAGTTATCCCTACAAAATCATATAGTCTGGCTATGCTCCATCTTCACCACACAAAATATTTAAATCATGCACAACCCCGATGATAAGCCAAGCAATTGTTTCATACTTTTGATGTTCTCAAACGTTTTCAATCTTCATGCAATACATGAGCGTGAGCCATGGACATAGCACTATAGGTGGAATAGAATGGTGGTTGTGGAGAAGACAAAAGGGAGAAGATAGTCTCACATCAACTAGGCGTATCAACGGGCTATGGAGATGCCCATCAATAGATATCAATGTGAGTGAGTAGGGATTGCCATGCAACAGATGCACTAGAGCTATAAGTGTATGAAAGCTCAACAAAAGAAACTAGTGGGTGTGCATCCAACTTGCTTGCTCATGAAGACCTAGGGCATTTTGAGGAAGCCCATCATTGCAATATACAAGCCAAGTTCTATAATGAAAAATTCCCACTAGTATATGGAAGTGACAACATAGGAGACTCTCTATCATGAAGATCATGGTGCTACTTTGAAGCACAAGTGTGGTAAAAGGATAGTAGCATTGTCCCTTTTTTATTATTTTTTTATTTGGCCTTTCTCTTCTTCTTTTTTTGGCCTTTCTTTTTTTGCCTTCCTTTTTTTCTCCTTTTTTGGGACAATGCTCTATTGAATGATGATCATCACACTTCTATTTATTTACAACTCGATGATACAACTCAATACTAGAACAAAGTATGACTCCATATGGATGCCTCCGGCGGTGTACCGGGATATGCAATGAATCAAGAGTGACAAGTATGAAAGAATTATGAACGATGGCTTTGCCACAAATACAATGTCAACTACATGATCATGATAGCAATATGACAATGATGAAGCGTGTCATAATAATGGAACGGTGGAAAGTTGCATGGAAATATATCTCGGAATGGCTATGGAAATGCCATAATAGGTAGGTATGGTGGCTGTTTTGAGGAAGGTATATGGTGGGTTTATGGTACCGGCGAAAGTTGCGCGGTACTAGAGAGGCTAGCAATGGTGGAAGGGTGAGAGTGCGTATAATCCATGGACTCAACCTTAGTCATAAAGAACTCATACACTTATTGCAAAAATCTAGAAGTTATCAAAGCAAAGTATTACGCGCATGCTCCCAGGGGGATAGATTGGTAGGAAAAGACCATTGCTCGTCCCCGGCCGCCACTCATAAGGAGGACAATCAATAAACACCTCATGCTCCGTCTTCGTTACATAACGGTTCACCATACGTGCATGCTACGGGAATCACAAACTTCAACACAAGTATCTCTCAAATTCACAAAAACTCAACTAGCATGACTCTAATATCACCATCTCCAAATCTCAAAACAATCATCAAGTATCAAACTTCTCATAGTATTCAACACACTCATAAGAGAATTTTATTATTCTTGAATACCTAGCATATTAGGATTTTAAGCAAATTACCATGCTATTTAAGACTCCCAGTTCATCTATTTCTTCAAAATAAAACTACGACCATGCTCTAAAAGATATAAGTGAAGCACTAGAGCAAATGACAAACTACTCCGAAAGATATAAGTGAAGATCAATGAGTAGTCGAATAATTGTGCAACTATGTGAAGACTCTCTAACATTTAACAATTTCAGATCTTGGTATTTTATTCAAACAACAAGCAAAGCAAAATAAAATGACATTCTAAGAATGGCAAACATCATGTGAAGAAGCAAAAACTTAGGATCAACCGATACTAACCGATAATTGTTGAAGAAGAAAGGTGGGATGCCAACCGGGGCATCCCCAAGCTTAGATGCTTGAGACTTCTTGAAATATTATCTTGGGGTGCCTTGGTCATCCCCAAGATTTAGCTTTTGTGTCTCCTTAATTCCTCTCATATCACGGTCTCCCTAAATCTCAAAAGCTTCATCCACACAAAACTCAACAAGGACTCGTGAGATAAGTTAGTATAAACCATTGGAAAAACCTTATCATACTCTATTGTAGAAAACCACTAAAATTACTATTCAACATTGAATACTAAATGTCTCTGCATATTTAATAGTCCTATCCTCAAATAGAATCATTAAAGAAGCAAACATATGCAAACAATGCAAACATAACAGCAATCTGCCTAAACAGGATAGTCTGTAAAGAATGCTGCAACATCCATACTTCCCTAACTCCAAAAATTATGAAAGAAAATTCCCACTGTAGTAAATTTATCAGATCTTAATATGCAAATGGTTTCAACATTTTATCACATTCTTACTTTTCTAGGGAATTATTGCAACAGCGGTGAACTTTCTGTTTTCAAACAGCAACATGTATACTTGTAACATAGGCATAGTAAAGGCTATCAATGCCATTTTTATTGAAATAAAAGATGCAAACATTATTATAAATAACAGAAAGCAAATCCTAACAAAATAAATTTACGCTCCAAGCAAAACACATATCATGTGGCGAATAAAAATATAGCTCCAAATAAAGTTACCGATGAACGAAAACGAAAGAGGGGATGCCTTCCGGGGCATCCCCAAGCTTAGGCTCTTGGCTATACTTGAATATTACCTTGGGGTGCCTTGGGCATACCCAAGCTTAGGCTCTTGCCACTCCTTATTCCATAATCCATCGAATCCTTACCCAAAACTTGAAAACTTCACAACACAAAACTTAACAGAAAACTCGTAAGCTCTATTAGTATAAGAAAATAAATCACCACTTCAAGGTACTGTAGTGAACTCATTCTTTATTTATATTGGTGTTAAACCTACTGTATTCCAACTTATATATGGTTTATAAACTATTTTACTAGCCATAGATTCATCAAAATAAGTAAACAACGCATTAAAAACAGAATCTGTCAAAAACAGAACAGTCTGTAGTAATCTGGATCAAACGTATACTTCTGGAACTCATAAAATTCTCAAATAAATTTCTGGAACTGAGGAATTTATCTATTAATCACCTGAAAAAATATTTAACTAAATATCACTCTCCAAATAAAAATGGCAGCAGTTCTCGTGAGTGCTAAAGTTTCTGTTTTTTTTACAGCATGATCAACAAGACTTTCCCCAAGTCTTCCCAAAGGTTCTACTTGGCACAAACACTAATTAAAAGCATAAAACCACATCTAAAAAGAGGATAGATGAATTATTTATTACTAAACAGGAAAAAAAATAAAGGAGCTAAAATAAAATTGGGTTGCCTCCCAACAAGCGCTATCGTTTAACGCCCCTAGCTGGGCATGATGATTTCAATCATGCTCACATAAAAGATAAGAATTGAAACATAAAGGGAGCATCATAAAGAATATGACTAGCACATTTAAGTCTAACCCACTTCCTATGCATAGGGATTTTGTGAGCAAACAA
Organism: Triticum urartu; assembly: GCF_003073215.2. Lineage (NCBI taxonomy): Eukaryota > Viridiplantae > Streptophyta > Magnoliopsida > Poales > Poaceae > Triticum > Triticum urartu. Next base: position 218,051,564 of record NC_053023.1, on the reverse strand, counting down.
CTTATGGGGACAAGAATCAACTTGCATAGGAAGGTAAAACAAGCATAACTTCAAAACTTTAAGCACATAGAGAGGAAGCTTGATATTATTGCAATTCCTACAAGCATATATTCCTCCCCCATAATAATTTTCAGTAGCATCATGAATGAATCCAACAATATAACCAGCACCTAAAGCATTCTTTTCATGATCTACAAGCATGCAAAATTTACTACTCTCCACATAAGCAAAATTCTTCTCATGAATAGTAGTGGGAGCAAACTCAACAAAATAACTATCATGTGATTGAAAATTAAGACCAAGATGACAAGTTTCATGGTTATCATTATTATTTAAAGCATACGTGTCATCAAAATAATCATCATAGATAGGAGGCATGCTTTCATCATAATAAATTTGCTCATCAAAGCTTGGGGGACAAAAAATATCATCTTCATCAAACATAGCTTCCCCAAGCTTGTGGCTTTGCATATCATTAGATTCATAGATATTCAAGGAATTCATACTAACAACATTGCAATCATGCTCATCATTCAAGTATTTAGTGCCAAACATTTTATAGATTTCTTCTTCTAGCACTTGAGCACAATTATCCTTTCCATCATACTCATGAAAGATATTAAAAAGGTGAAGAGTTTGAGACAAACTCAATTCCATTTTTTTCTAGTTTTCTTTTATAAACTAAACTAGTGATAAAACAAGAAACTAAAAGACTCGATTGCAAGATCTAAAGATATACCTTCAAGCACTCACCTCCCCGGCAACGGCGCCAGAAAAGATCTTGATGTCTACTACACAACCTTCTTCTTATAGACGTTGTTGGGCCTCCAAGTGCAGAGGTTTGTAGGACAGTAGCAAATTTCCCTCAAGTGGATGACCTAAGGTTTATCAATCCGTAGGAGGCGTAGGATGAAGATGGTCTCTCTCAAGCAACCCTGCAACCAAATAACAAAGAGTCTCTTGTGTCCCCAAAACACCCAATACAATGGTAAATTGTATATGTGCACTAGTTCGGCGAAGAGATGGTGAAACAAGTGGTATATGGATAGTAGATAAAGGTATTTGTAATCTGAAATTATAAAAAAAGCAAGGTAAAGAATGATAAAAGTGAGCGTAAACGATATTGCAATGCGTTGAAATAAGGCCTAGGGTTCATACTTTCGCTAGTGTAAGTTCCCTCAACAATACTAACATAATTGGATCACATAACTATCCCTCAACATGCAACAAAGAGTCACTCCAAAGTCACTAATAGCGGAGAACAAACGAAGAGATTATGGTAGGGTACGAAACCACCTCAAAGTTATTCTTTCCAATCAACCTGTTGGGCTGTTCCTATAAGTATCACAAACAGCCCTAGAGTTCGTACTAGAATAACACCTTAAGACACAAATCAACCAAAACCCTAATGTCACCTAGATACTCCAATGTCACCTCAAGTATCCGTGGGTATGATTATACGATATGCGTCACACAATCTCAGATTCATCTATTCAACCAACACAAAGGACCTCAAAGAGTGCCCCAAAGATCTACCGGAGAATCACGACGAAAACGTGTGCCAACCCCTATGCATAGGTTCCCAATGTCACGAAACCCGCAAGTTGATCACCAAAACATACATCAAGTGGCACGTGGTATCCCATTGTCACCACAGATATCCACGGCAAGACATACATCAAGTGTTCTCAAATCTTTAAAGACTCAATCTGATAGATTACTTGAAAGAGGAAACTCAATTCATTACAAGAGAGAAGAGGGGGAGGAGAAACATAAGATCCAACTATAATAGCAAAGCTTGCGATACATCAAGATCGTGCCAAATCAAGAACACGAGAGAGAGAGAGAGGGAGAGAGAGAGAGAGAGATCAAACACATAGCTACTGGTACATACCCTCAGCCCCGAGGGAGAACTACTCCCTCATCGTCATGGAGAGCACCGGGATGATGAAGATGGCCACCGGTGAGGGTTCCCCCCTCCGGCAGGGTGCCGGAATAGGGTCCCGATTGACTTTTGGTGGCTACGGAGGCTTCTGGCGGTGGAACTCCCGATCTATGTTGCGTTATGGAAGTTTTAGGTCATGTAGGTATATATGGGTGCAGGAGGTACATCAGGGGAGCCATGAGGGCCCCACGAGACAGGGGGGCGCGCCCTAGGGGGGTGGGCGCGCCCCCCACCCTCGTGGGCAGCTCCCGTATCTTCTGACGTGGGGTCCAAGTCCATCAGGTGTGTTTCCTTCCAACAATAACTTCTCCAGCTGATTTCGTTCCGTTTCGACTCCGTCTGATATTCCTTTTCTTCAAAACACTGAAATAGGCATAAAACATCAAATCTGGGCTGGGCCTCCGGTTAATAGGTTAGTCCCAAAAGTAATATAAAAGTGGATAAGAAAGCCCAATATTGCCCAAAATAGTAGATAATATAGCATGGAGCAATCAAAAATTATAGAAACGTTGGAGACGTATCACACGTCATTGCCAGGGTTGAGCAGACCTTTGTCTTATGGTGCTTGAGCGCCGCGAATCAAGATAGGCATGTCAGCACCGACAGGCTGCAGCTCGCCGCACAACATGATCGATGGTGCACCGCAGAGCAAGCTAGGCGCGTCCGCGCCAATAGGCTGCGGCTCACTGCACGGTGAGACCGTTGGAGCGCCGCAGAGCGAGAGGCACGGCGCGCCGCAAACAAAGAAGATCAAGCGGCGCTTGCCTGCTGTCGACACGGCGTCGCAGCTGGGTACACGTCCCGTCAGGACCCCCATTCCTTGCCAAGAGTGGGCAGAGGCCCTCAGCGTTGTACTTGCACCAGAGGTCGGGCGGGTCGTACTTGCACCGGATGCCCACCGCACCGTTCGCATGGGTGCCGATGTTCACCTTGTCCACGGCCCGCTGGATGCCAACGCGTTGGTCCATAGGCTCGACCACCTCCTTGGCCCAAGTGTCCACCTGGGCGCAGTAGAGGAACATGGCCGTCGCATCCTCGAGCTGGTGATCTCCGATGAAATAGCCAACTTGGAGCTCGAGATCGCGCTCCAAATGTACCGCGAGTGTGTCGACCGCTTGGACGAACACCTGCATGAGTTCAGGCAGAGCCAAGAGCTACCCTAGGCTAGGGATGCTGGTCATGGTCTCATGGACGTGTTTTATTTTGAAAAGTCATTTCGACGTGGATAGCTATGTATTCACAGCAATCATAGTATTGCTCTGTTTATTGCTCTGTTTCAATGTGTGTACTCTGTTTTCCATTCTTATATGTTCTGTTTCAATGTGTGTATATATGCTTTTCATTATGTATATGTGGATGATAATAGCTAGATTCAAATTTGTATACAAAAATAGATAGAAAATGGAATTCATAATATATATATATATATGTTAATTGTTCATTACATAATCACAATATATATATATATAATATCATCACATATACGTGACGATACTTAACTACTAGGTACAATGCATAAAATTGAAAACGATAAATACTAAAACTAATAATCCCTCATGGGGACAGTATTTCGGCAGCCCCTCACTAGCAGCTCCCTCGTGCGCGGCGTCTTACGAGTGCGGAGGCAGTACTCCGACTCCTCTGCCTCGTAGCGCTTGACGTACCGATCTGCCTCTTGCTGGCGGACGCGCGCGGCCGATCATGCCATTTCGTTGGGCGCCCACCGGAGCTCCTCGTCGGTGGCACGCTGGAGCTTATCAGCCCACCCCCACGCAGGGACGAGGAGCCCAGCGCCTATGACCTTCCTCATGAAGTACCCATCTTTGCGCACCTCCTCGGCACGATGACGAGCCCGCCCCCAAAGCTCCGCCGCCTCCTTTTTCCAGGCGGCATCACGGGCTTCACAGGCCGCCTGGTACCAGGCTTCCTCCTCCGCCATCTCCTTCTTGAATTCCACTTGCCTGGCTTTCTTAGCTAGCGATAGTGAAATCCACATACAAAGATTGTACTGGCCCCAAAACCAATCCAAAGTTGGGGGCTCTGGCACAACCTCGTCAGGCGGCATGTAGGGGTCCTCGTCGCTGCTAATCGAGTGAGCGTTCTCGGTGGTCGGCGACTCCTCGTCAGCGCGTGGGCAGACCGGCAGCGCCATGGCAGAGATTTGAGAGAGAGAGAGAGGGGCGAGCGAGGGGAGGATGTAGATGAGAATGCAGGCGGGACGGCGTGAGCAAGATAGTATTTATTGGCGGCCGGAATCTAGATCAACGGGGATAGTACACACGCCGGTCGCCTGAATTTACGAGTACTGTAGTGTTAATTATACACAATTCCCGCAGCCAATCCGTGTGTGAACATAATAGCTGACGGTTTCCAATACAGAACAGTGTCTGATTAATGATCCCTCCCAATCACCTACCAAACATCGAGCCGCGAGATAGAGTGCCAATCGTGTGGGGGCCGGTTGTCTTGCCAGATCTTTACATTTTCTTTTCTGAACACCAGATATTTACATCGTTTGATGATTTTTTAACTCGCAAACAAGTACACAAAAAAATGATTTTTCAAACCATTTTGGTTAGGCGTTGCATGTAGATGTAGTTCAAATTTGAATTATGGTCATTAAATGGTTAGAAAATCACTTAAATGTCTTTAGAAGGTCAAATGACCCCTGAAATTTACCAAACTTTCACATTACAGTTGCACGTTAAATGTCGGTAAAAAATTTGAAGGCCGTAAGAGGAAGCTATCTCTCGTTCGTCATCAAACATGCATTGTTCCCTCTCGGAACCACAAACCTTCTAGCGAGTTGCTCCGGTTTGTGAGGGGCCTGTGTCCAAGCGTTCATCAAACATGCCAATTTCTTTACCACATCATTTTGGTGGCATGATATTACATCAACGAAGGTTTCATGTGTTTCTGATCATTTTTCTATTTTTTTAATTAAAATGGCATGTCACTCTATGCATACGTATGCATGTGTCTATGTCGTGAGACCAATATGTTTGAAAATTCCTTCTAATTTACTCCACATGGAATTAACTCACACACAAGTACATAGATATTATTCTTCAAACCGTTTTGGTTAGGCGTTGCATGTAGATGTAGTTCAAATTTGAATTACGGTCATTAAATGGTTAGAAAATCTCTTAAATGTCTTTAAAAGGTCAAATGAATCCTAGAATTTTCCAAAATTTCACATTCCAGTTGTAGTAGTGCACGTTAGATGTAGAAACATTTCAAGGCCGTAAGAGGAAGCTATCTCCTATTCGTCATCAAACATGCATTCTTCCCTCTCGAAACCACGAACCTTCTAGCGAGTTGCTCCGGTTTGTGAGGGGTGTGTGTCCAAACTTTCGTCAAACATGCCAATTTCTTTACCACATTCTTGGTGGATGACATTAAATCAAGCAAGCTTTTATGTTTTTCTGATCATTTTTAATTTTTTTGGAATTAAAATGCCATGGCATGCACTCCATGCATGTGCCCATGCCATGACACCAATATGTTTGAGATTTCCTTACAATTTACTACACATGGAATTAATTCGCACACAAGTACACAAAAAAATGATTTTTCAAACTGTTTTGGTTAGGCGTTGCTTGTAGATGTAGTTCAAATTTGAATTATGGTCATTAAATGGTTAGAAAATCACTTAAATGTCTTTAGAAGGTCAAATGACCCCTGAAATTTACCAAATTTTCACATGACAGTTGCACGTTAAACATAGGTTTGAAGGCCATAAGAGGAAGGTATGTCCCGTTTGTCAGCAAACATGCATTGTTCCCTCTCGGAACCACGAACCTTGTAGCGAGTTGCTTCGGTTTGTGAGGGGCGTGTGTCCAAACATTTGTCAAACATGCCAATTTCTTTACCACATCATCTTGGTGGCATGATACTACATCAACCAAGGTTTCATGTGTTTCTAATCATTTTTCTTTTTTTGAATTAAAATTCCATGTCACTCCATGCATACGTATGCATGTGTCCGTGTCGTGAGACCAATATGTTTGAAAATTCCTTCTAATTTACTGCACATGGAATTAACTCGCACACAAGTACACAGATATGATTTTTCAAACCGTTTTGGTTAGGCGTTGCATGTAGATGTAGTTCAAATTTGAATTACGGTCATTAAATGGTTAGAAAATCTCTTAAATGTCTTTAAAAGGTCAAATGAGCCCTAGAATTTTCCAAAATTTCACATTACAGTTGTACTAGTGCACGTTAGACGGAGAAAAAATTTAAGGCCGTAAGAGGAAGCTATCTTTTGTTCATCATCAAACATGCATTGTTCCCTCTCGGAACCACGAACCTTCTACCGAGTTGCTCCGGTTTGTGAGGGATGTGTGTCCAAACTTTCGTCAAACATGCCAATTTTTTACCACATTCTTGGTGGATGACATTAAATCAAGCAAGGTTTCATGTTTTTCTGATCATTTTTTTAATTTTTTAGAATTAAAATGCCATGGCATGCACTCCATGAATGTGCCCATGCCTTGACACCAATATTTTTGAAAATTCCTTCTAATTTACTGCACATGGAATTAACTCGTGCACAAGTACACAAAAATATGATTTTTCAAACCGTTATGGTTAGGCGTTGCATGTAGATGTAGTTCAAATTTGAATTACAGTCATTAAATGGTTAGAAAATCACTTAAATGGCTTTAAAAGGTCAAATAACCCCTGAAATTTACCCAATTTTCACATGACAATTGTATTAGTGCACATTAAATGTAGGAAAATATTTGAAGGCCGTAAGAGGAAGCTATCTCCCGTTCGTCATGAAACATGCATTGTTCCCTCTCGGAACCACGAACCTTCTAGTGAGTTGCTCTAGTTTGTGAGGGGTGTGTGTCCAAAAGTTCATCAAACATGCCAATTTCTTTACCACCTCATCTAGGTGGTATGACATTACATCTACCAAGGTTTCATGTGTTTCTGATCATTTTTCTATTTTTTTAATTGAAATGCCATGTCACTCCATGCATACATATGCATGTGTCCATGTCGTGAGACCAATATGTTTGAAAATTCTTTCTAATTTACTACACATGGAATTACACTACAAAAAAAGACACATCCATGACATTTTGGGCTGAACGGAAAAAAATTGGTCATACTTATGACACTTCTATGATGATAATTGTGACAAAACCCGGTATCATCATAGATGTGGTGGGGTCCTACTTCTATGACAAAAAATCATGACACAAAATGGGCTTTTCGTCCTGGGCGGGCCGGAGACGCGGTTGCATGACATTCTTTGGGCTGTCGATGACGGAAAAAACCATGGTAGAAGCGAGGGCGAGGAAAATATCGAGGAGTTCCCGGCTACGGTGGGTGGTCGGGGGCCGAACGATGTGCATTTCTCTCGTACGTACACGCGTGTATGTGAGGCGTTGGGCTCTAACTGAACCTGAGCGAGGCGTTGGGCTCTAACTGAACCCAAGCGATTGCACTACAGGCTATGCATTACTGAACCTGAGCGATCGATCGATCCCTTGCTGTTAACTGAACCCGAGTGTGATTCCTTCGCTACTGCTGCTAACAGAAGCCGATCGATGCTGCCTCTAGATGAACAGTGAGTGCTGTTGAGGGGGTTTGGATGAACAGTTCTCGGTGGGGGATTGGATGAACAGGACCCCATGGTAGTAGAGGCCATTGCCGCTGGATGAACAATACCCCGATCGATCGAGTCGGTGGATGAACAGGACCCCGTGGAGGGCTAGATGAACAGGACCCCGTGGAGGGCTTGTTGAACAGTAGCCGGTGGAGGGCTGGTTGAACAGTAGCCGGTGGAGGGCTGGATGAACAGTAGCTCGTGGAGGGGTGGTTGAGCAGGACCCCATGGAGAGGGCTGGTTGAATAGTAGCCGGTGGAGGAGCGCGTGGTGGAGGCTGGATGAACAGGAGCCCATGGATGAACAGTCGCAGGTGGAGGCTGGAGGAGGTCGACGGTGGAAGAATAGTATCCCATGGAGGCTGGAGGAGGTCGACACTGGATGAACAGTAGCCCTGGAGTCCCGTTTTGCGGTATGCCACACCCCTCCTGATGAACAGGACCCCCGTTTCGACCGTAGCGCTCCAACACAAGTCCGCTTCCTCCGTTTTCCGGTACGCCACACCCCTCCCGGTCAACATGACCCCGTTTCGACCGTAGGAGATCCAACAGAAATCCGTTTCCTCCGTTTTGCGGTATGCCAGACCCGTCCTGATGAACAAGATCCCTTTTCAACCGTGGCCGGTCGAACACAAGGTTGTTTCCTCCGTTCTGCAGTATGCCAGGCCTCATTTCCATCGTTTGTTTCGTCCAAGCCGGTTGGCTCCCGATGAACATGACGATGCATTCCGTTCTGACCCAGCCGGTTGGCTCCCCATGAACACGACGATGATGCAGTTTCTCCGTTCCAACCCAGCCATCTACACGAGCCCTGGCCGTACATATGCGCGAGTAGGCATTCGAGACCCCGCCCGTATGTACGTACGTGGCCATATTTTCTGTCTTGCACCCTGGCCATTGTACGTACGTGTACATGCTACATGCGCGCCTCTACTACCACACGTGCGCGCCTCTACATCGACCAGTATGTACATACACGTTTGCGACCAGAATGACAAAGCTACGTATGCTTCGACCAGGTGGGTCCCGACTATCAGGCACTTCCTTGCATGTGAAGATGTAGCTGGTGGGTCCCAGCAGTCATGGGGGCGAATCATTTTTTTCCCGTAATATGGATGCGCTTCCTTGCATGCGAAGATGTAGCTGGTGGGTCCTAGCAGTCAGGGGGAAACATTTTTTCGTGAAATACAGTGGCCCGTCTGGTGGGTCATTGCTATCAGGTGGAGGAATAATTATCTTGCGCGTAATAAGGAGGCACTTCCTTGCTGCGCCTGTCGACCCAGCTGTCAGCCTCTCAACGTACAGTACTCTTCCGGTGGAAGTCGTTCATTGACCACATTGACCACGCCGCACCGAGAGCACCAAGGCGTTGGACAACGGCGAGGCCTAGGAAGGGAACAATGTGGAGCCGGCCGGGGAAGACACGGTAGTGGATGCCCATGCGGAGAGGAGTACGAGGGTTCACTGGTTCGGCTGCGGTGTGAGGCTGCCATCGCCGCAGGGCCTGGCCATCGGTCGGAGTAGTAGGGGGCGGTGAGTCCTCCGCGGCAGCACAGCCGGCCACGGGAGCCAAGAGCACGCGATGGTTTGGACGGCTGGAGCAGGAAAATCAGAGGTTGAAGAAGCAGGACGACCGTTGGATGTTAACAATCCAACGGTCACTGGTGATAGAATCGTTTGTCGACTAAGTTGACAAAGCCCTCCGCCCGCGTCAACTTAGTAGGCCCACAAGTCAGCCTCCCACTATGGTGGGTCCCAGCTAGCAAGGGGAGTATTCATTTTTTTGTGCGTAATAAGGAGGCACTTCCTTGCGTGCGAAGATATAGCTGGTGGGTCCGAGCTGTAAGCGGGAATATTCATTCTTTTTAGCGTAATAAGGAGGTACTTTCTTGCATGCGGCCATGGACCATGTGGGTCCGAACTGTCAGCCTCTCCATGTACGTCCCTCTTCTGATGTTGTCGTTTGTTGACAACATTGACCACACCATGCCGGGAACACCAGAGCGATGGACGACGGCGAGACCCATGAAGGGTATGACCCAGAGGCGGTGAAGCCACATCAGTGGAGGGATGTGGGTGAGTAGAGGGATGGCCTGGCCAGCGGTGGGAGTAGTAGGGGGCAATGAGGCCTGCGCGGCAGCATAGCCGGCCATGGGAGGCGGGAGCAGGCGGTCCCGCCGGCGCTGGATTTGGTGGATAGAGCAAGAAGATCTGAGATTGAAGAAACACGATGGCCATTGGATTGAAATCCAACGGTTACGTCTGCTAGAATCGTTTGTTGTCGTACATAATAAGTAAAAAAATCTTGCATACGCCTCAACTTAATAGGCCCACAAGTCAGACCATTCCCTGTTTTTTTAATAATTTATATTTAGCTCATTGCAACTTCTTATGCAATTTATTGCAGTCCGTTTTTTTGGCCAGGGCCAGGGTTAAACATTTAAACGAATTTTCACATATTTCTGTGGGTTCCAAACTATTTTTAATACCGAAATGTTGAGCCAGATTGAAAGTACTTTGAATATATATTTGAATTAGGTTAAAGCCCAGTGAAATTGGAATCTGATAATGTGAAAAAATTCAGAAATTATAAAGTAATTGCCAATTTGTCATCTGTTTTTTATATTTACAGCCCATTTCATATTACTTTCGAGATTTGCAGGCGTCTTGAGAGAGTTGCAGCCCATCAGGGCGTGGAAAATTAAGTAGGCCTGGATTGGGTATTCTTTAGAAAAAATAAATTGGGCTCATTTTCACAAACAAAAAATAGCTGGGCTGGTCATGTGGTGAACATAAAATATAAGCCTGGGCTAGACGGGCCACAGCCCAGTTGAAACCCCGCTCCGTCTCAACACTAACAAAAAAATACTGCTCGAGTAGCTACGGCCCAGGTGTCAACCGGTCTTGAATTGTTCTCTTCACTATTGACTATATACGGTGACAATGTTGTGGGTCTCAGATGTCAGGAAACCACTAGCAGGAAGCATTTTCTTTTTCCATACGTTGACAATGGAGTATATATATATATAACAAAAAAGAGGAACTTCCTTCCGTCCGGCCATGGACATGGTGAGCCCCTACTGTCATCCTCTCCATGTACAGTCCTCTGCCAATTCCTCTTGTTTGTTGACCATGTTGACAACGCAAGAGGACGGCGCCACAGTGAGCGCAGTAAAGCGTGCGGAGGACGAAGGCGAGGACTCGGAGGTCGGTGTTAATGATTTAGGAGACGGTGGGGCTGCGATGCATGCACTAAGGCATAGCCAGCCGTGGGAGGCGGAAGCAGGCGACCCCGCCGACACTTGTTTGGTTTTGGCAGCGGGAGGAAGACAAGACTGAAGAAACATGACAGACTGTAAATGCAGCAGGAGTACTTAACAATCTTAACTGAAACCAGTAGGGGCACTTAACAACCATAACTGAAAGCAGTATGAGTACTTATACAAGTTCAACCGTACAAAGCACGCCTCAAATAGTGCTACTTTGCCTATAGTTAACCAAAGTGTGAGGCCGCCTAGCCCCATGAGAAGGCCCAGGCGCCACCCCGCGCATCCACAACCTTCCGAAAGCGGCTTCATCTTGCAATGTGGTCAATAAACAAGATATTCGCTTTAGAACCATGGAAAAGCAGGAACATAATCTTCTGTCCCATTCTCCAAGATGGATGGGTCTTCATTATTTGAGACCACCCATGAATAAGTATCTTTTCACCTCCAAGGGGAATGTAGTAGGTCGACATAAACATCATGTTGTGACCAAGCGCATGTCTGACCCGACCATGGTCAGGCATCTGTATAGGAACAATAGACCCGGGCAGTTCCTATTTCAAGAAGATCACATCAGTAAAACTGGGCATAAGCAAGAGTTTATGAATAACATATATAACACAAAACAGCTCGTACCATAAGTTTCTCAACACAGTTGGACCTGTTCAATGAATGCAGCAGTGGCACACATATCCCACTTGGCCTTCCACCATTGAAACACCTCACAAGGACCTCAAGACGATCAATAAAGCGTAGGAACTTGTGGATGTTGTCCAAGTCAACTTCAGTGCCATGAGTAACAGCCGAGTTCTTATAGAATAACAAACGAGTAGCCTGCTTAACTCTGAAAAAACCTACACGTGCCACCAATTATAAGAAAATATTAGTTAGAAGTATAATCTTCGTGAGAGATTCATTGCTACTTCTAAAGTTGAATTATGATTAGTTAGACAGGATAGGTGTATTAAGAAGTAATTGAGGCAAGAAGCAAGAACCAGATACAAAACTAACATGGATGAACAACTGGAACTACGTCGGGGTAGATCGCAGTGAAGATGAGACCAGGTTCTGCTATTTCCATCAACATTCGTGCACGAACTTCCAGTCTGTAACACTTGAGAAAGTTTATCCAAGTTTGGCCATAAAAAGCAGCGATCTTCTTCGTTCATGAACCCAACTCGAAACTTATATCCATGGCTTGTCTTCACTGTGACCATTAAACTGGTGTATTTAGTTATGGCAAGGCCGGGCATCTTGAGTACATGTGTTCTGGCAGAGCAAGGAATGCACTCCAGGAAAAATAATGTGAGAACACAATGTATTCCCTATATCCAAATGTAGAAATAATTTCCTCCTTCACGTCAGTGTTGACCATGGTACTAGTACCTTTTATCCAAATATAGCAATCCAAATTTCCAAATTAGTCGACATCATGTTCAAAAAACCCCACCCTCCCGGATAGGAAAGAAGATTCTAGGAACATATTGTGCGCGTTCTAAAATCTTGTGTTAGGATGAGAAGGAACAGGTGTGGCGTCTCTCTGAGGGCGCAGAAACCTGTAGGGTCCTCGCACTTTGGGCACTGCAAATGAAACATAGTAGATTCAGTAGGAAAAAAAATGCATCAACGGCGGCGGCTGCCATCCTAGGAGTACCCGCGACCAAGGGACTTGGATTTATCAGGGATGGATGAAGAATTCTTACCAGGTTCTCCATGAGAAAACCCTATGCAATCGCCGAGCGGGGGTTTTCTCTGAACAAGCAGACGAGGGAGAAGGGGATTCAGGCCCAGTGAGATATTGTCGCTTCGTCCGTCCAGCTTACTGCTAAAGATGGAAAGGTGGTGTTTTTTGTAATTTGACGCCTCATTGGGCATTACTACGGCGCTATGACCGGGGTGTGTCTACCGTGCAGTTGTGCACTCTAATTTGGTGCATATGGCATGTGGACCGCTTTGCCGGATGCCCCACATATCAGCGAAAGGAAGTAGAAAGACAAGACTAACTAGTTACACATAAATATATTTGTGACAGAGAGATACTCCCTCTGTAAAGAAATATAAAGATCTTTTTATATCACAACTTTATACATAAGAAAAATCAAGGGGAATATATATAACATATATATTTATAAAAAATAGAGTTTTTTTCACACAGTATAGGTGAGTTGGTGATGATGGTGTGCCTGCCATCCTGCAATATAGATCGTCTGATTTATATCTAACGAATAGGAAGGAAACTATGGCAATTTTGCAAAAAGGTACCCACACACCTCTCCACATTTGCAAATAAGGCCTTCCCTCGTTCATCCTTTTCTCTCACAAGATATACTCATACAGATGCATCTTGAAGTCATGGGGGTTCAGCTGAGAAATACTCAGACAGGCTCATGGTTCTAGACTTTTGGCCACATGCCGATGGACCTGCATGTTTGGGGGCCCATGTGTTCTACCTCAGCGCTTTCATATTGTAAGTGGTCAGTACGGCACTGGTTTTAGATGATGTCGCAAGGCGAATACACAAAATTGAATAAAGCACCACAGCTTTTGGAATGAAATCAAACGACGGTTCCTAACAAGCAGTTAGAGTTGCAATTCTATCAACGATACAGTCGTACTACTTATACACACAGAACACTTGTTTTACCATGCCATAGTATTACATCAAAATCTCGCGGAAGATACATCAGTTCGGCAGTTGTGTGCTGCTACTAAAGAATTTCAAAGTTGCTTTGGACTAGCTCTCCTTGCCGAGAAAGTTCGATTTTGACATCATCCCCTACCGCAAGATATGATTTAGATTTGAACCTTGACCATCCTTTAGCATCAATTATCATGCGACCATCCTTTGTACTTACGGTATATTGAGCAGGTTCATTCACACCAAGGCTGCGCATGGTAAGAGAAACTTGGCCACAGTTGCCCGGATTGTTGAACGACTCCCTCGTTGCTCTAGGAATTCTCCGTTTGCAAACAAGAAGACATACACAAACAGTTAGATCAACACAGTGAATCATGTGAAACAACATCGAAAGAAAAAAAAACAAAGCACTTGGGCGGCCAATGCTTACCAAGAAGGTGGACAAGTCAGTTTTTGTAAGGACTTTGGTATATGAAGTGTGAACTTCAGCCCAGTTTGTTGCCGGTGCAACTGTTGGTTCCGTTGCCGCTGCATGGGGCGGAGTAGATGCAAGTGCAAGTGTTGGTGCAGGTGCCGAAGCCGTTGCTGGTGCCCATGCGGCTGGTAGTGCCACTGCTGCTGCCGGAGATGGTGCTCTTTGTAGAGCTGGTGCCGATGTCGGAGCCGGTGCCGGTGTCGATACCCGATCCTCCGGTAGATCAGCCTGATCCGCTGACGCGGTCGGTGCCCAATCCTTAGCTAGATCAGACTGAGTTGCTGCCGCTATCAGTGCAAGAGCAACTGCCGGTGCTCGATCCGTTGCTGAAGGTGGTACCAATGTGCGAGACAACGGCGATCATGTCTGATCTGCTATGATCAGCTTTCTAACTTAACTAGGCTCCGTGATCGTGATCCAATCTTTTTCTTCATTTCTTTTAAAAGCGAGAAGGACTAATTGTGGCGTGTTTGTTAAACCAAACTGTAGTTCATCATAGGGATTCAACTTGTACTCAGAAAACAGACTGATCTAATTTTTTCCCGTAATATAAGTGATGGACAGTGCCTTCGTTACTGACACGACATAATAAGTGAAACCTGCAAAAATATCCATCGTAGAGCAAACCAAACGGTTTATTCTGTGATGAATGTCACATGGCAAAACCTGCATCGTAAAATTGTAGCAAAATAAAGAAAACATGACATTAAATCAATAAGATTTACTTGATGTGACAAGAGTGAATCCTTACCAGGAAATCACTATGTTGAAGTACTAAACAGAAGATTGGTCGTCTAACTACGTGTGGCATGCAGGGCCCCCGCCTACTCCCACAAGCAGGATAGTCCAAAGGTCATGACAAATCGTATGGACCGAACATCCATGGGACTAGAAATCCTGGTGGGTGCGATAAACCCTGCAATGCATACATATATGGGAGTGTAACCATAATTGATAAACCATCCTCACAAAAAGATGATCTGGATACTTCAAAATATACAGACTAAATTCAGTGGACAGACATTAACATAGACTGTTCCCAAGACTGACCACACACCAAAAGCGGCAGTGCTAAACAATACATGGTTCACAAACACAATCAAGTACTGAACAATAGTACTTACTACAGACAAGCAAAGTTGCACTAATTAAACTCAGCAGACTATTTCTTGCCACCGACCTACGGGATTAACCCCACATAACTGACTAGGCCATGGACTTCATAAGAGATGTCTACCGGCACCATCATCATCTCATCAACCTTGGAGAACCTAACAGAGTGGTCTTTCCACTCATAAACATGAAGATGAAGACATGCCGCATCCGATTTGTCGAGAAGCTTTACAAGAACCACACCCTTCGTAATCGAAGGCACAGCGAGGAAATTGTTGTGGTCAAGTACAGCCTCGAGAACACGCCTGACAACAACGCTACAAGAAAACACTAGTTTAGGACACGTGTCGACAAGGACACATCAGCTCGATAGTTTAGCAGTAGAACTCATCCTTAGGTCTTCCATTTCACACGGCATGACTTTGAGAACTTCATCTCCACCGCGGACCTGGTTCTAATTCAAACAGAAACCAAATATTTTATTACTACCTCCGTTCAGAAATATAATATGATTTTCGATATTTTACTCTATATATGACTACATATACGCACAGAAATGAGTGAACAAAGACACTAGAACATGTCTTCAAAGGCATGAGAGAAGAGGGATTACTTGCAATATCCATAACACAAGTTACTGATGCAAATATAAACTCTTCAAAGGTAGCATTGATGTTCATAAAGTAGTTGAAAGTAATCTATAAGATATCTGTGTCAACCTCTCGCATGTTTTGGTCAAAAGAGGAATTTAGAACTGCCATTTGGCACACAAAAATCACATGCAAGATCACCCAGAAAGTGGTACTACTAGTACTAGTACTGTGTGTTAGATGAAAAAACACGATCAAGATCAAGAAAAAGATCGTCAATAAGAGATATTACTTGTACTTGCTTAATGAGGGATCCCAGAGAGGGGGGCTTGGACAGGGTGATGGCTTTGAGCTTGTCTACGCTAGTCTCGGCGGGGTGCTTGAGATTCTTCGTACCATGAGCCTCGACGGTTTTTGACAAAGCCATACACATCACTTCAGCCGGTGCTCCAGCGTCCATCAAGAAACTGTCAAATAGAAATAAAAGAGAAGAAACCATGATCACAAACCCAAAAGAAGAACAAAGTGGGAGTTATAGGATCAGTCTCGGGATTGCAAGACCGGGCCTTGGCCAAAATCAACAACATTGATGAGCTCACCTTTCCTTCTTTGGGAGAGAAGAACAATGGTAGAAGCAGGTCAGGGTTTTCTTGAAGAAATGAGGAACAATATGAGGGAGAAGTGAGGGTTGGGTAGAGAGGAAGCTGAGAGAGAAGAGTGAAATGATGGTTGCTTCGTCCGTCCAACTTACTACTGGAAAGGAGGAGTTTTGTGATTTAACGGCTCATTGGGCATTACTGCGACGCTGTGATCGAGGAAGTCTACCGTGTAGTTTGGCACTCTACTACGGAGTAATTTAGTGCATGGCTGGTGGACCCTGATGATGGCTGTCCCACACGTCGGCGAAAGTGAGTAGCAAAGTTCCTGACGAACGTCGAGGAGGATGCACATGGTAGAGCGAGTCCACTGTTTTTTCTAAAGAAAAAAAATGATTACATCAAGCATTTCCACTCTTACGACGGAGGAGTGCAAAACACGGTAGCCACTTGAACATACACAGTGCTCCTACTACTAGGCATGTGCAGTGGTTCATACGTCAGTACTACATAATCTTGTTGCTAGTGTAGGAGTAAGATATGACGATAACAAATTATGTTATGCACCTGTCAACTATATGAACAGTAATGTAACTATATTGAGATGAGAATGCAACCAAACACACCCACACGCTTTGTGCTACAGTGACTGATCTGCACCATCTGATTTTGATCCAACGGTCGTGTTGCGCTGAGACATGGACATGCCCATGCAGAGGACGCCTAAACACCACTGAAGTCCCTCTGCTTCTCGAGGCGTATGATGGTTGTGATGCAGGGTGCAATGTCCCGCAGAGCCCGTTCCCAGTCGACGGGAGCCATCTCATCAAAGATGGCGTCCAATGGAACAAATGGATTCCGGTGACGGAGCCCTGAGAGGATTCGCCCAGCAACGGCGACGGTAGCCCGCAACCCCTCCTTGTCCAGCTCCGCCCCCACCATCGCGTCGAGATGGCTCAGCTCCACGGAGCCGCAGCTTGTTGTAGTCGACGGGGTCGTCCAATGGGTTTAGCCCGACGGCCGGCATGGTCGCACTGGCACGACGGTAGGCATCGCGTAGCTGCAACACGTGCGTGGCAAATTGGTCCACCAAGTGGCTGAGGCGATCCTCGACCTCATCACGATTGGCCCGCTCGCGCTCCAGCCGCCTCCCCTGACGGCCTACCGTATCTCCCGCTTTCTGTAGCAACGCCACCGACGCCCCGAGCATCTTTGTGGTGGACGTGTGCCACTTTTGAAGCTCCGTGAACTCCTGCACATAACGGAGGAGCATGGAACTCCTCTCCTCCTTGAGCTCACGGAGCTCCACATCCTTGGCCCTGAGCTCCGCATCCTTGGCCTTGAGCTCCTATGTTAGGCGCCTCACCTCAGACTCCATGATCTGCTGCGCCGCCATGGTACTAGGTAGAAGCAATGATGAGAGGAAGCAAAGGGGATGAAACGGCTAAAAGGCAATGCAATCTATGGGAAGGCGGAGGGAGCCAGCCGAGGAGCGGGGAATCTTTAGGTTTTCACCATGGGAAAACACCAGTTGACGACTTCTCACATCAGGGAGCAGTGGGTTTTACAGGCGGAGTCATCATGACTAATTACTGTCGTGCCTGCTCCCGTCAATCAAAAAAAATAAAAATCCTGCCGCGCCTGCCATACCCAAAGACTAGAGCAAATCCGCGGTGGATATTTAAATTTACCTACCGGCAAGGAGATAAAAAAAGGGTGAAAAAACAAATGTAGCGGCGGCCTAGCTAATCGGTCGCACTAGCCCAACTAGCTAGCCACCGTGATTCACTGATGTACTCGCCGGGAAAGGTGGTCTTTCGTGATTTGACGACTCATTTACTTGCTTCGGCGCTACGACCAAGGAGGACCCAGAAAACGCACAGTAGGGCGTCCCACGTCTCGGCAAGGAAGAATATATGTGTGCACCACCCGGCAGGACCCCAAAACCGCGTGGTAGGGTGTGCCACGTCTCGCCACGGAGGAAAAATGTGCGTGTGAAAATATATCACACGTAGTAGTACCTATGGTTAGACCTTAGGACCCAGCTAGTCGGTCGAAAACACCCCACTAGCCACACAGCTTCATCATGCTATCTTGGCAAGGAGGATAGGTGTGGTTAGCTCCATCTCGACCAGCCACAACGTCTCTTGTTCTAGGCGATTCTTCTATTTTCCAATCTTTTTTTAAGTTATAATAACACCACGGCAAGCTAGTGCCGCTCTTCGTGTGTGCCCGTGCGTCTAAAGGTTAGACGATGGAGAGGAGAGAGGGAGATCGTAGACCTGGGACCCACCGGTAAGTGAGTCAATGGTCATGCACTTGTTGACGAGGCACTCCCTCTACTCTACTCAACGTAATACTATATAAAATCAAGTTATGGGACAAAGCCAACAACGGTTGTTGTTTCAGGCTATCGACTTACACTTTGTAGTCCAGGTTGCCAGTTCGAATCTCGTCTTTCAGATTTGTTAGTTTTAGGTCCTAATTTGATCAATGACAAGTGGGACCCCCATGTTATGTTCCGATATTTCAGTGTAGGATGGTTTTCTTGAACAAACACTTTGCGTGGTTAGACAAGTAACGACACGAGTTACACGTATTTTGCAAGTTTACAAACTAAAATGACAACGGCATAGAATATCACATCCACCCCGCAGCTTAGATGTTGTGGTGATACGACATATGAGTTCTTACATCGTTGGAAGTGAGATCCAATGGCTTGGGAGTAGTCTTTGTAATTATGTGCAATTTCCAAACTCTCCAAAGGTTTTTTTGCAAATAAAACATTCAGGCCTCGTGTGTGCCACTGCATCTTGGATCCAACAGCTCCTCATTGCTCATATTAGGTGCTCCCCATAGCTTAATTAGCCGCTACAGTGATACGAGCATCTAGGTCATATGATCTGTGATCAGATGGCACATGCGTAGTACTTGTACTTTCTGCGCAATTCCAAACTCTCTCAGTCATATTGCAAAAACATTCAAACCTCCTACTGTAGGTCGTTAGATCTCCGTGAACTCGTAGCACCATAGAATCTACGGTGCAGGAGCACCTCATATTCAGCTGTGCGAGAAAACATCAGGTGCTCTCGCATCTTGGATGCTATAGTGATACGAGCTTCGAGGTCATTTGATCTTAGATCCAATGGCATCTGAGCAGTCTTTGTGCTTGTAAGCAGTGGCCGAACTCTTTGGGGGCTTTTCTACAAAAAATATTCGAACCACCAAGGAGTTGTTGGGTCACAAATCCAACGGCTCCGAAGGACTTGTATCACCAAAGCATCTAAAGTGTGGTAGCACATGATATTCTTACATACATGAGAATATGATGTCCTCCTTCATCTTAGATGCTACGGTGATACGAGCTTCGAGGTCGTTGGATATGGGATCCAAGGGCATCTGAGTAGTTTTTGTACAAATTGTGTGCAATTCTCAAACTCATTAAGTTTTCCTGTAAAAATATTAAGACATCACGTGAGCTGCTATATCTCAGATATACAAGCTCCAAGCAACTCGTATCAGCATATAGCATCTAAGATGTGGGGGCGGATGATATTATCTCGGGGAGTAGGGGGTGCACAACCAATCGGTGTTTGGGAGCTAGGGTGGGGACAAATATAATCTAAACAATCCTAAATAGAGGTTCACAAATTTATCTAAGGTCAAGGGGTTAACCCCCGACAATCTACATAGCTCCGCCTAAACACAACATTTGCATGTACTGTAGTACTAGACTTAATATTCATGTTTCAGTTTCCTGTTATTTTAAATATTGAATTGAGGACCATGCATGTCTTACATTTTACTCCCTTCGTTCCTAAATATTAGTCTTTTTAGAGATTTCAAATGGACTGGCACATATGGTTGTATATAGACATATTTTAGAGTGTAGATTCACTCATTTTGCTCTGTATGTTGTCACTTGTTGAAATCTCTAAAAGACTAATATTTAGGAACAAAAGGAGTATTTTTGAATTCGTGTCATACATGCATGGTTTGGAAAAATAGATGCACTATACTTATTAGATTGTTGTTGTGTTCGTGTGTGTGTGGGGGGGCATATGCTTGATACATACAAAGTTCTCTCACCACCATATTGTTCATATTTTAAATTTGAATTTGCAATGAAAAACTTACTAGGGATACCATGAAATGTGAAATCCACGTTGAGATCACTATATCACAAACTCACTCTAATTCAAGAACTCGTCATAAATCAATTACCACGTCAAGATTACTATTTGCAAGGAAAATACGAGCATTGTAATACACATAGATTCCTTCGGCAATTTAAAAGATTCCTTTTGTATTCTCGAATGGTACCCAATGGCGTACCAGCCAGAACTTGGCTCCTGTTGATCCTCAAAACAAACCAGGCTCATGTCCTTCTAGTGGCGTGCGTGGTACGCACATTAGCCAACCCCAACCAGTCGGGCCTCCGCGTTTCGAGTCGAAATATCTGGCTGCCAGAATTCCAGCCCTAGGAAATTCCCCACATGTCCCCGGTCCATAATGACTACCGATGAACAATGGAGGGATGATTTAGTTACTAGACAACATTACCTACCGTGCCGAGCACGGTTCAATTCCCTCAGTCACCGCTCCCCAAGGTCACCCGTCAACTGCATTGCCTAGTATTACTACTACTACACCAGGATGAGCACAGAATTGAGCCCGTTTGTTTGTGCCTAGTACTACCTGAGTTAATATATCAGGGACCCCTCAAAAAAGAGTTAATATATCAGGAAATGCACTGGTACGGATGGATTATCCTTTTACTCTGCATATATAACTTGTCTGAAGTCTAACTAAGCAAAATGTTTGACCAAATCCTTTCTTAAGAAATACTACAGGACAAATGTACTACCTCCATCCTAGTATATTGGTCCCCATTGTATATTGTGTCCAATTTTGACTATAGATTGAACTAACAAAACTTTCATGCATGTTACCAAAAATTATATCATTGATAACTATGTTGAAATACAAATCCAACGATATAATTTTTGTTGACATGCATTAACATTTTGTTAGCTAAATATTTTGTCAAAATTTGGCACGAAATACAAAGGTGACCTATAAACCAGGAAGGAGGTAGTATCGTTTGAAAATGTATTGCATGATGCACATTATGATGTTGTTTCGAATCCTGGATTTTAAATTTCAGAAAATCCAAAAGTGACCAGAAATTCATGAAACTGAGCATGGTCACATGATATGGCACAAATATTCCTTTGTATTTTCTTTATTCAATTTGAGACAAGCTGCTTATGACAAGTTGCACAAATGAAGAGCCAAGGTATTTTGGAACAAAGACCTGTCACGTTAAGGCGAACGCTTTCACTATTGAAACCGTGGGCGTTTACGTCCTGCCACAAGTCCCGCTTCTCATCGGCAAGTGTCGTCTGAGCAAGCGTGCGAGTCGACGGGAGGCGTGCGAGCAGACTGCTGCGCCGACTAACAGGGGGAAGAGGCGTGCGAGCAGACCGCTGCGCAGGCTCACCGGGAAGTGAGCCCTTTGATTAGGCTCCGCCGCCCACCTTCATCCCAACTGCTCCCACTTTTAATGTCGTCGGCGCCGCATTTTAAAATCAACCCCGCACTACCCGGTATCGCTACAATCTTCTCTCTTCCTCTCTGATTCTCCTGTCGTCTACCTCCAACCAGCCCGACCTAACCGTATGCCATGCCGCATCACGATGGCCTGCCCTTAGTCTCCCAGTTTCCTGAGGAAGACACCCAGCCGGAGTCTCAAGAACATAAGGTGCTTTGGGACGAGCTTGAACCGGCCTTGCGGGAAGACACCGTGCCTGTCCCCACTCCCGTTCTAGCTCTCGTCGCCCCGACTACGCCAGCGCCCATCCCCGTTGCATTGATGGGCTGGGAGCCGCACATTGTCGTCGAGCTTGATGCCACGGGATTCCACAAGGTCCCCGCCGACTTTCACGCGCATGTGCACCTACCAGTGCATGCGCCTGCGCGTGCACTGACGTGCACGCCCTTGTCGGTGCCCGTGCACCTGCCAGCGCATGCGCCTGCACGTGCACTGACGTGCGCCCCCGTGCCGGTGCCCGTGCACACAAATGTCTCCACTGCGCCGTTGCCAGCGCCTGTCCCCGCGCCGGTGCTAGTGCCCCCCTCGGCGGCATGGATAGCCGCCGTCAACCGCTTCCTTGCACCAACGCCAGTCACCTCCTCCCACCAGTTGACTCGGTCCTGGAGACCGAAGTCCAGAACATTGTGGCCTTCCTTGAAGCTAGGGACAACGTCCAAGAGTACACCAACAATGGCGCAAGACACTGCCTTCGCCGTCGGTCAGTGGCCCGACGACACACAGAGCACGGCAGAGGAGCCCCTTCCCACCGCAAGACACCCCCTCCGCCGCCGCATAATCTAAATTTGCCATGAAAAATGTTTGGATTTCCATGCTTAAAATCCAAACGTTTATCATTTCCGTTTATTTTAGATCGATTTTTGTATGAATGTAAAGTCGGATTCAGATTGAATGAAATCTATGGTTTGATCGATTGAATGTTCTGGTAGAGTGATAACCCACAAGTATAGGGGATCAATTGTAGCCTCTTTAGTAAGCATGTCGAACCCAATGAGGAGCTAAAGGTACAACAAATACTCCCTCAAGTTCTATCGGCCACCGATACAACTCTACGCACGTTGAACATTTGCTTTACCTAGAACAAGTATGAAACTAGAAGTACTTTGTAGGTATTTTTGGATAGGTTTGCAAGAATATAAAGTGCACGTAAATAAAAAGTAGGGGATGTTTAGATAAAGAAGCAATAAAGTAAATATAGCGAGTGTGGAAAAGTGGTGGTAGGAGTTGCGAAATTGTCCCTAAGCAATGGACTACTTTACTAGACCGGTAGCAAGTTTTATTTGGGAGAGGCCACTGCTAGCATGTCATCCCTGACATAGAATTCTATGCACTTATGATTGGAACTATTAGCAAGCATCCGCAACTACTAACGTTAATTAAGGTAAAACCGAACCATAGCATTAAGATATATTGGCCCCCCTTCAATCCCGTATCCATCAATTTCTATGCTAGGCTAAAGTTTCTGTCACTCCTGCCCTCCAATACATAGTCCTATCAACATACAACTAACCCTATGGTGTGATCCACGCGCGTGCTCATATGATGGACACCAAAGGATAGCAACATAACCACAAGCAAATTAAATCAATCATAGCAATTCATCAACCACCGACAGGATAACGAAAATCTACTCATACATCATAGGATGGCAACACATCATTGGATAATAATATGAAGCATAAAGCACCATGTTCAAGTAGAGGGTACAGCGGGTTGTGGGAGAGTGGACCGCTATAGATAGATGGAGGAAGGTGATGGAGATGTTGGTGAAGATGGCGGAGGTGTTGGTGTAGATTGCGGTGATGATGATGGCCCCGGCGGCGTTCCGGCGCCACCGGAAGCGAGGGGGAGAGAGCCCCCTCCTTCTTCTTCCTTGACCTTCTACCTAGATGGGAGAAGGGCTTCCCCTCTGGTCCATGGCCTCCATGGAGGCGGAGGGGCGGGAGCCCCTCCGAGATTGGATCTGTCTCTCTCTGTTTTTGCATTCTCAGATTCTGCCCTTTCACCGTTGCTTATATTCCCGGAGATCCATAACTCGATTGGGCTGAAACTTTAACACGATCTCTATCCGGATATTAGCTTTCTTGCGGCGAAATAAGGGCATCAACTGCCTTATGGGGTGGCCATGAGGGCCCAGGGCGCGCCCCCTGCCTCGTGGCCCCCTCGAGCATCATCTTGCGTTGATTTTTCTTCCCAAAAATCACATATATTCCAAAAAAAATCTCCGTCAGTTTTTATCCCATTTGGACTTCGTTTGATATGGATTTACTGTGAAACAAAAACATGCAACAAACAGGAACTGGATCAATATGTTAGTCCCAAAAATAGTATAAAAAGTTGCCAAAATTATATGAATGTTGTAGAATATTGGCATGGAACAATCAAAAATTATAGATACGACGGAGACGTATCATAGAGCCATATCAGATTAAATATAAAACGTCAGCAAGCCACATGTATTCCTTCTCATCCAACGACCTAGACTGCTTCAATGTCGAGCATCAACACGTTTAGTGTGCAGTTAATTTCATGCCAAAAATAGTGCTAATCACATAATAACACACAAATAATATCCTACTTAATATCCACGTGCACTTAATATATTTCCAAATTAACGCGCATTGCACGTACACATTGACTAGTACTACTAGTACATGAAACTGGTGCTGTAACTTGTGAAAGCGTCTAGATATGGTCAATGACAACATCGCCCGCAAGTTATCCGTGTTTGCCCGTGCGTCTAAACGCAGAAGGGGAGGAGAGAGAGCACACATGGAACCCACCAGTAAGTGAAGGCGAATAGTACGTGCTAACGAGCTGGTCCCACTAATGTACAAAAAATAATATTACATGTTATCCATTAAATAGGCTGTGGTAATATATAAACATTATATGAACAAAGGGGGGTACAACAAACATTGTTGTTCTACGTTTGTTGCCTATTGACGTGCGGCTTGAAGGCCCTGGTCGCATGTTCGATCCTCGTCCTTTATTTTTTAATTTGTATATGGGTCCAAATTTGTTTCATGACAGGTGGGCCCCTCGGTGTAGTTTGTGGCACTTTAATTTGTGGGTCAAAATTTGTTCCATTCCAATTGGACTACCGGTGTGTAGTTGTGTAGCTTATTTGTAATAATTAGAGTTTTTTGCAATAATGCCATGGTGCGACATTGAAGGTGAGAAAGGACGTGCGAGAGAGCGATGACTGAGCCAGAGGGAAATCAATTGGGGGAGGTGCGGGGGTTGCAACAGTGTTTGGAGTAGTTGTGGGCCGAATGCTACCAAAATATAATCCACCACCGGAATAAATGCCTACACAAATTTATCCAAGGTTGGAGTCCCCCTCGCAATGTAAATAGCTCCGGCTTTGCGAGTGATGGAGAGGTAGCTTCAATGTGTGGAAGATACGGCGTGAGAAAGCAAGGTCAATCGAGAGACATATAGATAGAGAGACAAACTGAGTGTGGTCCAGCATTCATTGAAAAGATATATATGCCCTGGAGAGATATTGTCCGATTGAGCTTTTGGGAAGGGGGAGGGCTGTAAGATAGATCTTGACAGATGATGCAGTCACAGACATGTAGATATATTTTGTGTGTGGGAGGAAGCAAGGTCAATTGATTACATATATAAAGGGAGAGAGATTGGGAGAGTGTGGGTCGTTGTGCGATCGAAAGAGTGATATGGGTTGGAGAGAGTGACCTAGGTAGACAACGTGTGTGAGAGAGTATACAATATGAATATGTCGAATTGGGCTCAAACATGGAGATATATCGTTTGTGTCCGAGAAAGAGCGAGGTTAATCGAGACATACAAAGAGAGGCAGAGAGAGAGGGAGGGAGGGAGAGAGAGATTGAGCGAGCGTGGCTCACCATGAGGTCGAAAGAGTAGGGGCGGCTTGGATGGACTGACCTAGATAGACAATCTGCGTGAGAGATTATAAAGTGTGTCGATCAAGGCCCGAACAGGGAGATATATCATTTTGTGTGTGAAAGAAAACGAGGTTAATCGACACTCAGATAAAGAGAGCAAGATTGAGCGAGTGTGGCCCGCCGTGCGGAAGAAAGAGTGAGACTGTCTCGAGGGAGTGACCTAGATAGACAACGTGCGTGCGTGCGCACGAGAGGTTGGGGCTAGATAGGCAATGCATGTATTTATTGAGAGAGGGTGGGAGGGAGAGAGAGAGAGAGAGAGCTCGGAATGGGGTGCAATGGCAGGCGTGTGAGGTAAATACATTTGGTAACATAGCGGAAAAAGGGGGTTGTGTAGTTGAGAGAGTTAGAGATCGAAACATGGAGAGAAAGAATGAACGTGTGTCAGAAACTGATAGCTTCCTAAGGTGGTTAGGAGAGGAAGATTGACTGATACAGGAACTATGTAGCATGTGTGCCGAAGGGGGGGGCTGAAAACAAAATTTGAATGTAGATAGTACTAGACTTAATATCGATGTTTCAATTTGGTCTACATTGTAAGATTTGAACTGAGGACCATGCATATGGGTAATTATTTCGAATTCGTGCTGTACTAGGTTTGGAAGAGTTGACATTTACTCGATTGTTGTGCTATTTTTGTAGGTCATATGTTTCAATCCATCCAAAAGTTTTCTCACTACCATGGTGTTCATCATATACATATGAATTTGTATTAAAAAACTAGCGTGGATACAGTGAAATGTGAAATCCACGTTAGAATTGGAGATCGCTATGTGACACAGACTCTAATTCAATAACTAATTATGTGACACACACTCTAATCCACATTAGTGTGGATATCATTTTGTTTTTTTCAAATAACTCCTATTAATTAATTTATAGTATCTCGTTTCAAATGACTAATTATTTGCAAGGAAAACACGGGCATGGTAATACATACAGATTCGTTTGCAAATGAAAGAAGATTCGTTTGCATTCTCAAATCTCCTCTCAAATGTAGGCGCACCAGGTAGACCAGGGTCGTGACGTGGTGGTCGCGTGTGTTGTACGGTGGGTTAGCACCTAGCCACCCACCCCCTCCCTCCCTCCCACTCCCCCCAAAAAATAGACGACGACAAAATAAGTTCGCTCTTACACGTTTCTGATTGAAATATCTGGCGGCCGCAATTCCAGCCCTGCAAAATCTCCCTTCTCCACCGTCCCCTTCCGCGCCCAGATTGCTCAAATTCCCAATTCGCCGCCAACCAGCAAAGTTCAAATCGCCCCTTGTCTCGTCTCTTTCCCCACATCTGTGTCGGACGACGACGACGAAGACGACGGTCACGCTTCACCACCGCACCGCAGCTACCTCATCTACGCCCTCGCCCACCGCACCAGGTGGTCCACCAACAACGTTGGCCGCCGCATCTGACAAGCCTCACAGACACCGACTTCCACCGCATCAGGTGTGCTTCACCGACATCGTCTCCCACCTCACTGGGGCTGCTTCACCAAGCACATCGTCGCACCTTCGCCCCCCGAGGTCGTTGGGGCTTCACCACCGGTCTCGTCCACCGCATCGTAGCGCTCCACTGCCACACAAGATCTGCATCCGTGCGCAGCCAGCCAACGCCAGCGCATCACCCTCAGCGGCTCTAAAGTGACCCGCACTCTAGCTAGGCGAGCATGCCCAAACGCCAGCCCGAACTAGGTATCCAGACATCACTCCCTTGTGCACTGTTCCGATGATGTTTGGATATCCTTTCACTGCTCTCTTAGCTTACACACATATGCAACTCTGAATTTAACTCTTATTTCTTCTGGATATATCATCTAAAACAAGCAAAACTATTTTTTAGCGAAGCTTGACTGCGCTATGGGATATGGTACACATCCTGCACACCCGTATAACCTTGTAAGTATCTGTCCTCCAGTACAACAGCAAGGTCGATTCCTCTTATTTGATCAACCATTCGTCGTGTCAAAAATGCAGAGGGGGGTGCACGGAGCACAAGGCCTGCACATCCAAGAAAGTGGTAACATGGACTTCTACATGGAACATCCCAAGTGCAAGCAGAGCTGCAGTGAGCCTGTACAAGGACCTAGCATAAGTCCCTGTATTTCATTTAATTCGTACTGGCATGCGTGTATGATTTGTGTGAAGTGGCGGATCCACGAATTCAATTTACCAGGGGCAAACATTTAACTTAAAAACTACGAAGGCACTTGGACTCCAGAAATCAACATAACTAGAGAAATGAGAAGCTACATGCACTTTGAAAACCAACTAATGATCCAAAGTAGTTCAGATTATAAAACACTAAATGATGCAAGCACCAAAAAACACAAAATGCAACATGTTGTACAAGGACTACTAACATGGTCTATACCTGCTTGAATTATTCGTTCTCTGGCTGAAAATATCGAAGTGTAATTGCACCTATAACCAGTGTGCAAACTGCATATCAATATATCTATCCTGCACAAGTATGCCAATAGTTTCAATTAACAGATTAGAAAAGTATTTATGCTACGTAGTCATGATACGGGGACTTTCTGGTAGATGGGCTCGACGTTTCCTCAAGCCATGAAAATGTACAAGAATTTGCTTGTCATCAATGCCTGCAAATCTCCATGTCTCTCTCAACATAGCAGATCAACATTAGTCACTAAACCCTTCAATGGCAGCTTGCAAAAAGCTTGCATTAGATCCCTCATTAGACACTCTATCATCATCAGGAGCATGTAAAATGTTTGCATCAAATACTTAATTAGCAGTCTATTCATTAGACACTTCAGGCTCAAGAACAACATGATCTTGTATGTTTGCAACGGAAACTTGATTAGATACATCAGATTCAGTAAGTTCAGTATTGATTGGGGGAGTTATAAAATAAGAAGAAATTGGATTCATTTTCTCATAGATTCCCTACATACAAGCAGTTTTACAACACCGTCAGCTTTAACTATTGGTCAGAAATTGAACAGTTGAATTAGATATAATCAGGGATGTGATGTACCTGCTCGTTGCGCATGCTACTCTTGCAAGCTGTGACTGGCCATTTGCGCAAGCTCGATGCCATGCCCGTGCTGCCGATGCTACCTCCCACGCAGGCTACACCTAGGGTTGGATCTTCATCTTCTTGTCCTTCCGTTCGATTAAAGCCCGGCGACCGCCCTCCAACGAGGGCGCGAGGAAGTGCTGTGTTGGTCTGTCCAGCGGTGGCTAGGTTAGGAGCGAACCAGAATGGAGGCTGGAGCGAACAAATTGGGATTTTTCCTGCTGTTGATCGATATGGGAGGCGCTCATTTGGGCGGCGAGCCTGCTATAGGGCCTGCCTTGCACTTACGTTATTGGCCCATCCAAATTGAAAACTTTTCTTCATTTTTTACATTGCCTGCTTGTGCGTTGGGCCAAACAAAACTAGCCTCGGCCAACCTGGACGACTCAAACTAGGTGCACACTTTCCAGCCACCCGAGGCGGCCGCCCATACCAGCCCCTATGGTGGCGTTGCCCCTTTTTGTGTGTATGATTGGGGTAGTGAAAAATATTCCAGTGGTGCTTTTGATTTACCCACATAATGTTTGAATTGCTTGTTTCTATTAACTGAGTTCGCCAATAATGTGAAGGATGCCAGTCTTCTCATCCTATTGTAGATTGCTTAGATCTTGATATGCCAAATGTAATCGCATGAAATATACAGTAAAAGCCAGTGTGATGTGTGTGGCTAGAACTAGTCTGACTACACGTTCTCATATAACATATCAAGGATGCACCATCTTACCAGATTAACCATTCGACTTACCAATGCAGTGTGGGAAGAAAGAAGTATATGGACTGTGTATCCAAGCAATTGATGCCATGGACTCCTTCATAGAACCTTGTAAGCGAAAAAGAAGTTGCAGTGTGCCTGTACAAAGAGCTTGCGTAAGTTCAGTTATCTGCTTCTCGGAATTTTAGTTAGCCACTTGTTGCAAAATTGTTCAATTAAGTTGCTTCGCTTAATTTAGTTTCCTACTGATAACATAATGCCATAGCATGTTAATCCTATCATAGACTACGCATATCTATGTGTTTGATACTTACTGTTAAGAATTACCTGTTTGCCTGAACTTAAATAGCTAATTAAGCACGTAGATAGCTGGTCATATGTACTTCTAGGGTGCAGCAGAATTCACGTGTAATTTACGTTCTGATACCCTATTTGTTTAAATGGTTTGCTGTTATCACTTGTAGCACTAGTAATGTTTGCATGTTCATAGATAGACAACTGTCAGGTTTATATGAGGGACACCATCTTTTTAACTTATATATGTGTTGGAATCATTTTGCTTACATCAAAGAAATTTACAGATGTCTCTGTTGCTGGTAAAATGTACCGACTTGTTACTTTAATACGTTGCCAAGAGCTTGTTAGTTTTACTAGTTCATGTGTAATTAAATACGTTGCCAAAACCGGTTAGTTTTACTCGTTTGATGTTAGTTTCTTATGGCTCTTGCAAAACTTTATTTATTGATTGCTAACATTCGAGTTTGCAGGATCCAACTGAAACTCTGTTGGCACAACAGGTATGTTTTCAGAAACTTCCTTGTTTACCTGTTTTGCTGTTGTAACTTGCTGCTATAATCTTCTTTCCAACTTCAGTTTTTCAGGATCGAATTGGAAGTCCAATTGCGCAAAAGGTACATTTTCAAAAATATATTTGTGTAACAGGTTTGCTGCTGTAACTTGTTGCTCTAATCAAGTTACTCGCTACTCAAATTTTCAGGATCCAAGAGAAACTCCAATGCCACAACAAGTTCCTTTGCAAAACTTGTGTGTTTAACTGCTTTGCTGCTGCAACCGGTTGCTCTAATCACATTACTGGCTACTCAACTTTTCAGGATCCAAGAGAAACTGCAATGCCACAACAGGTACCTTTTGCAAAAACTTGTTTGTTTAACTGCTTTGCGGCTGCAACAACCGGTTACAATGATGTTAATAACTACTTTTCAGCATCCCATTGGAACTCTTTAATTCCTTGTTTGGTTAACTGGTTTGCTGTTATAACTCCTAGTTGAGATGTTTTGATAACTTCAACTTTTCAGAATCCAATTGGAACTTTAATGGAAAAACAGGTTAGCCCAAGATCAAAGAGCAATGTCCCCATGGATGTTGTATCATCCCACAGCAGTGGCATCGACCCAATCGTGCATAATGAATTGCCAACTGCTGATGCTCTAGAGGCTAAACAAGTGATAGAAAGAGATTCTGCTTCTGCACTTAGAGATGAAGTTGACATGTTGAGGAAGAAAACAACACAATCACAATTAGTACTCAAGACAACCATTAAATATTTGGTGGATTTCAAAACGAAGCAAGCTGAGACTGACCGCATTGTTAAGGTCCTGAAGGAAAAAAGGAAATTAAATTCCCACTTGGTAAATCATAGGTGAAATGTTCTTTCCATCGTTGAATAACCTTTGTGTTGTTTGTTCATGTAATCAATCAAACCATTTGTTTTAGAGATCATGTAATAATTGTTTTTTGTTTTTTGGTTTGTAATTTTATTTGAGCACAAGTCTGTATTAATTGATAAGACTCGGAGACATTTCATTTTGATTGCTGTGCCAGACCTACAAATATGCCAATCGGGCTGAATGTGCATTCAGCAATAATAGTAGTATAGATGGACCATAAGTGGCACGCATCGGAAAGGGCAAAGATGCCGTAGTAGCTTCGCTAAAAAAAGGATGCTGTTATAGCAAAAACAGTATAGCGGCCTGGCTTATGTATGTTAGTTGATATTATTGATCCATATACTCTATAAGTGTTTATATGTATGTTAGTTATGCACATTCTTGGTTGATTGACTCGGTATTTGAATCTTGATACATCGCTTGTGTACATATCTAAATGGGAGTACACATTATGTTGCGTGTGACATTTGAGTTGGACATAAAGTGTTCCAAATATTCGAATTCACCTTAAACTGGATTCTAGCTTCTGAATTTGAGTATCGGCATTTGTAAATCATATTCATATATGACAGTGGAATACATCTTTGTCATGCTTTTGAAGATATATAAAAACACATAGAATGATTTATAAAGATTCGTATAGGAATACAAAATGGATTCGAATTTAGTTGCCAGGGTAAATGTGGATGCTTATTTTCCGAAAATTCAAAAGAACTGGCAAAATGTCAACTCCCACAGTCCCACATCGGCTGTCGGCAACCAAGTGTTTGGGAGATGGAAATTACTGTCTACCCATTACACGGACAATCCATCGGCCTGATTTCCACTGCTTTTAATAGGGGTAGGTTAGTAACTTCAATTAGACGTGACACGACCGCCTCTGAGCCCATTCCAACATGGTGGGTGCTAAACATGGGCGGAAAAACACATTTGATTCAAGCTCATCCGAAAGACCTCTATTTCTCCCTC
This sequence comes from Triticum urartu, assembly GCF_003073215.2. NCBI lineage: Eukaryota > Viridiplantae > Streptophyta > Magnoliopsida > Poales > Poaceae > Triticum > Triticum urartu. The sequence continues at coordinate 218,019,363 of NC_053023.1, read as the reverse complement.
CATTTCCCCATTCATACATGGTGGGCGGCAAGACAAACTCGACTCGGCCGAAATCGATGTAGGCAAATATATTCAATAGGGGCAGGTTTATAACTTCACTCAGACGTGACACAACCGCCCTACCTGTCAGCCCTGTTCATACACCGTGGGCACCAACCATGGTGCCAAAACACCATCTCCTCGCCTGAAATCGCTCTGGGCAAATATTGGCGAGATGCGAAATTACCATCCTATCCCAAACCAACGAGACGTCCAAATTTTAAACGGGGGCTAAGTTCATAAATTTCCCATATTTCAGACAGGCGCATCCCAAAAACATGGTTCCCCATACCTCTCCCTCCATTTTCCCATTCATACATCGTCCGCGCTAGAACACCATCCCCACACCAGCCTCCTCCGTCCACCACCCCATCCATCGCCGCCGTCCTCCACCCCATCCATCGCCACCGTCCTCCACCATGCTGGAGCGCCTACCAAGACCGCGTCGTCCTCTGCTAGAGATGGATGTTTCTCATCCACGACAACGGACCAAGAGCCTTGCATCGCGTCCTCTCGCTTCATCGATGATGTCGTCCTCTTTGCCGGGGGCGCTCACACGACCTTCTTTTCCACCGCAATGGGACTTATCCCCCGATGCACCCGTCTACCGTCGTAGATCTCCGTCAACGCCACCGATAGCCATCGCACCCCCGATGCCTACACGGCGCCGCAAGAGAGGTGGTACTTCATATCTCCTCAACTTTTTGATCTCAACCAGAAAATAGATCGTAACTTGGTTACTCTACTTTCTTTTCAGCTCTTAGAATTTAGTTCTTAGTTCGAAGCAAACAATGGATGCTAAATATCATTTCTCCAGTTTGCTGCTTTAAATCTACCATGGCATAGTCATAATATGGTTTAATTGATCATGCCTAGGGTTTAATTGATCATGTTGGTTCCGTGGTGGTTTCTTTAATAGAAATCGGATGGGAAACCCTCTTTTGCTAAAAAAATGCTTAGGGTTTCCCCCTTTTATGATCACTATATGATCAGAATACGTGCTTCGTGTCATAATAGCACTGCTCCACCCATCAAGCTAAACAAGCTTAGTTGTTCAAATACGAATATGATATTATTAAAATAGATTCATGTAATTGGTCAGCTAAATGTTCCTAATTTAGTTTCGAAAATGCATGTTCACCGCTCGGGTGTGTATCTCTACAGGGTGCCCATGGTGGGCCGGCCCACCCTGGGATTTTGGGTCGTCCAAGGCCCCGATTCCCCTTTGTTCTGCTGGGCACTTCCGATCTCTACTCACCCCTAGCCGCCTGCCTTGCCGGCAACTTGCCGTCCCTGGACGACATGACTTTAGGAGGAGACGCTGAACCAGCAGCAGGTCAGGAGCGACTCGCCCTACAGCGTCACCGCTGCCCAGGCGCGCCGCCGTGCCTACCTTCCAAGTTCGTTCAGGGCTCAGGCGTGCAACACCCACTACGCCAAACCGATTTATCCTGAGATATGTCTTCAACACTTAGCACTTCAGCAGCCACTCCTCATCACCCATTTTTTAATTGATTCATTACTCATTAGGCAGGACTGTCATTATGGTTTGTTGTGTGCTGAGTGCTACCTACACTTAATGGTTCAGATGTATTTCAGTAATCTTTAGTACCTGTAAAGTTCACAGGGTTTAAAAATTCTGGCCCTAGGAATAGACACTAGTCATTTTGGATTGTTGGTCGTAGTGATATTGACCCAAATTACTACTGGAGGCCAGGTTTGTTGACAATTTTAATTATATTTCTTACTCATTCAATATGGTATCCAATTATTCACGTTGATTAGTTGCAAACAGTAAGTGTTAGACAAACTTCTTGATTCAGATTTTGAACGGTCTCTTACTGCAGTTACAATTCTGCATACTTGTCCTAGTGAGCTCATAAGTAAATGATTGATTCACTACATCTATGCTTTCCTTCTCATATTTGTTGTTAATATTCTTTTAGGGTGGACCACTCTGTTTGAAAATACTGGAACCGTAGACATGAGTGAATAGTATTTCTCTGTGTGATCTCTTCCATCATGTGTGGGCAATGAACACTCCATTGTATATAAAGAAAGTGTCATTTCCAGCTTTTACATAGGCTACGATTTTTTACATGGAATACAATCTGCCTACTTACTTTGTGTCGCACTACCAACACTCCACCCTTGAAGCTAAACATTATGCCACTCATAATTCCTTGGTTTATTTGTTCAAATACGAATTTGATATGATTATAATGTTCCTTTGAAATGTGTGTCTGCCTGTTATAGAGACATAAGGGATTTGTATTTCTATGTGTGGTCTGGTTAGCACGGTTGGGGGTGAACTTTGCATATGCAGGGGTTTACAGGGAGACACTCTTCGAGTTGAATCCGCAATGCGTTCCATATAATCTCTGACTACTTTTTATGTTTTCATGAATCTCATATTCTGAATAGCATCATAATGATTATGAGCTTGTGCGCATGAAAAGAATAAAGCAGAACAATGCCATGGCTGTCAAACTTGGCATTAAGGGACTGAAATCAAGTCTGGATGCAATGCAATGCAAACCGCTCTCCGCCTACAGATTCATGCTCAGAATATGATCCTAATAGTGATTCTAAGCTAGAGGGAGATCTAAGTCAATGTAGCTCCCTAGTGGAGGAGTTAGAGGCAGATGCTCTATCTTATTCACCCATCAAGGTGCTTGCTCTAACTTTCCAAGATTATATTGGTCGCACATATCTTGCAAGTGATGCTTTGCATTGCTTCTACTTTGTTGCACTGCCGTTAGGTTAGTTTACACTTTGTGTATGTGAATACGCCCTGCCTATCCATTTTCAGTACATATTCCATCTGTCATCATACCATATTTATCCATTCAAATGATGTTCTTGTGTATCAGATGTTCAAAAGGAAGAGGGCGATTGCTGATCGCGGAGGAGCACGAGCAAAGTATTTGGAAAAGGTAGTGACACTAGATAAATCAAATAGCCCATTAGGTGTAGTTGCAATATCACCTGACCTGCAAATCACCCCAACTCTAGCAGACTCTAGCCCTACTACACTGGTCATTTCTGATACCCCAACTCAGCAGACCCCAACTGCAGCGAACAGTATGATGATGCCAGTTAACATAGCACCAGCTCTACGACGCAAAACCCCTATTCCAGCAAAGAGTACACCAAATCCAGTTGCCAAATCCCTTTTCGAACCAGAGAAAGCCCCAATTGCAGCAAATAGGACCCCTGCTCCATTTCTTCCCAATTTAGAAGACAAAGCTTATATTGTTGTCAGGAACTTTGTGTGCATCTTTCCTTCATGGAAAGATTATACCGCAGACACAGAACAATTTCCAGTCTTCCTCCGCAACTTACGCGTAAGTAATGTAATAATGTTATTCATGGTAATTACTACATATGTTTCTGCTGACACAAGACACAAGATTTCATTCTTTTACATAGGCGAGGACCAAACTAGATTGTCAAGATGAGCAAGGGTTGGTTGCACTTTTCAAGCACTCGTTGATGAAGTATCGTTCCTACCTGAGGCAAGCGCACTTCGATGGCAAGCCTCTAAACGAAATTTCTATAAAGTCTCCGGTGCTACATTTATCCGATAGTGACTGGAATAATCTTGTTACACATTGGTCTTGTCTGCAGCGTAAGGTACTGTCTATGATATCACATCACAATTTGAACTACATTTCTGCATTTGCCATAATGTCTCACTTGTACGAAAACTGTTAGCAGAAGAACATTCATTCTCAAGGGACCACAGAATCTCGCAACTATACTCCACACTGCATTGCTCTTGTGAGTACCTCTTGACCTGTATGACCATACTTACTTTCATAGCTGTTTGATTATGTAGCATCACTGCACATGTTAGCCTCGTTATCGTCCATTTGGTGGATATTATAAGATCCGTATGGACTCTTACATAAATTTAGAATCAACCCAATGCTTTTGAAGAGGTTTAGCTCTGCAGTCCTCTTGTAAGGACTGAACGTCGTCTATCACTATACTTACATTAACAGCTACTCCCTCCGTCCCATAATATAAGAATGTTTTGTATAGTACACCAGTGTTCAAAACACTCTTGTATTATGGGAAGATGGATTGGTCCATTGTGTAGCATTCTGCATCTTATCTCCCTCGCCCACCATTTACTAAAAGATATCAGATCTATATTTAATATTACCATAAAAGTTGAATACACACACAATGCCAGAAGTGTAGCCCATTGGTCTTGTCAGTACATTTTGTCCTGTAACGCCTGTACTTCCAGGGATTGGTAGTTGATTATGTAGCATGAATCTGCATCTTATCTTCATTATCCTCTATCCCTTCCAGTATTATCATATCTATAATTACTCTCTACAAAATGTAGAGTACAGGCAATGCTTATGAAGAAGATTCTATGCTAAAATTCTTGAGTTATCCTTCCCCTGGCATGGAGAAGGCATTATAAAGCCCGTGTTAACTGTTAATGTAAGTCAGTCCTTCTAAAGCCTTTATCCTCAATTGCTGTTTAATTTGCTCATACTCCCTATCATTTACTGCTGTTTAGTTTGATGTTTCTATCAAAATGCATGTTCGCAAGAACCGTAAGTTCCATGTTTTACTTGTAAAACCAAATTCCTTATTCATACCATGCACATTACTCAATACTCCCTATATGTATGCCTATTTTTGTGGATCTATAATCCAGTGTGTGGTGAAGCAGCCCACGTATACACCTTGTCATCTCCTGTTTTGTCTTACTGGTGTGGCTGATGATATGAACAACATGCCATGCACATTAACCAAAATAGATACAATGATTGTCTTTGCCCTTCATATATGCTTGTTATGTTGACATGGTAATGCAGTAGTGTGGTGAAGCTCCCCGCATTATGAACAATGCCAGATTATGCTATTGATATATTGAACTTACTCTTTATTTTCTAATTTGAAATTGGATGGAATTGATAGCACATTTATCATCTTTGTTTATACACGTGGAAAACCTGCCATCTCTCTGCTTGTTTCAGGGTGATATGCCTGATGGCATGCATAAGTCTGCTGAAGGCTGTGAGACAAACCCAACTTATATTGCAGCAAAGAAGGCAAAACATCTTCAAGATAGCGAGACAACCCCAAAGTCCTGTCTTGATGCAGTGTTCAAGTTACTTGAGACTAGCAGTCAGACAAGCTCACAGAATTTGCTGTCTGAATCAGTTCGACTTCTTCAGTCCCAAGTTCTAGCAGAAAGGCATTCCGCAACTCAACTTTGACTTGAAGTCCTATCTCTAAGAAAGATTGCGGAGAACACCAATGGGAACCTCATTGCTAAACAGCTACACCTGGAAGCTATGACCGACATGCTAGGCCCGTCTCACAGCCTTGCTCAGCAGCTTGCGCAGAAGTTCCCGCACAAGGATAATCTTTCTTGAACTGTCTTGGAAGTGCTCTCGGTTCAGTATTATTTTGTTACGCCGCAATGGTGCCCAGTTTTTGTAATCTACTTCTTTATTGCACTTTATGATCACTGGTGGCGAACTTTGATGCCCAGTGGATGTAATATACCATAAATCCTTTATTGTATAGTGTAGGTTTATTCTAAGTTATATGTCGTAATTTTTTTTGTGTATAGAGTAGGGTTGTTCTTAATTCCTACTAGTTACTGCCATCATTCGCTATCTAAAAAAAATCTGATGTAGTCGACCGGGCTGAAACATTCGCCTCTAACGGGCCTGGTTTTTAGCGGGCCACAATTGGGCCGGCCTGCATCTTTCTTGGGCCCGAATGGCCATTGGGGCCTTCACACTTTGCGCCAGGCCCACAACTTACTCCGGCCTATATTCGGCCCAAATTTTAGTTGGGCTTTCTGTGGACCTAGCGCTTAGATTGGCCTAGGTAGCATTGGTCCATTAATAGGTTGAATATTCTACTGGCCTATTATGGCCCAGAAGAAACCATGGGCCTTTAGCAGGCCAAAATGCATGTTGGGCCTCAGTTTTCACTAGTCATCGATGGGCCTTCAACAGGATGAAATGTAGACCGGGCCGGTTTTGGCCCAGTTATATGATGGGCCGTTACCAGGGCGAAACATATCTTGGGCCTTAGTTGGCCCACTGATATCATGGGCCTTTAAGAGGGCGAAAGCTTACTACATGCATCAACGGGCCGAATTATATGATAGGCCTTTAACAGGCCCAAAGTCACATTGGGCTGAACTATTGCCACCTTTATCATGGGCCGTTAGTGGGCTGGATGTCGCGTCGGACCATACATGGCCCATGGGAAGCACGGGCCATTCCCAGGCCGAAAGACACACCTGGCTGAAATGGGCCCATGTCTACATCGGGCCTCCAACAGGCCGAAATTCACTCGGCTCTAATTGGGCCCAAATATTCGGCGAACAATTAACAGGACAGATCTGACTTCGGGCCGTAAATGGGCCTTTATTAAACAGGCCGTTATTGGGCTGGCCCACTAGTACCTGAGTAAATACTACGGGCCTTTGACTGGGTCGGCCTTTTTAACCTATATGGGCCTCTGTTGGGCCCTGCCACGTGTCGACGTATCATAGGCATGTCTCCTCCAATGGACGGGCGACATCTGGCACACCGAGGAGCAGATACGTGTTTCCTCCGGCCAATGAGAAATTTACGCGTGGAAAATCACCATTGGTCCGGGTTGTTAACGGGTTATCGGATCCAAAACCGGACCCGATAGCTTAACGGCGTTCCGTTACGGTGGATGCCACGTGTCGGTCACCCTTGATGAAAGCACTTGCATGACGCGCGATTTATCGCCATGGAAGTGGACACTTCTGTGATGATAATTTTGGTAATGTCATGGAACACTTCTACGACAGCATAGGTATGACTATCTTGATTCTGTCATAAAATCGTCATGGATGTACAAGCATGACAGAAAACGTGACCTACTATGACAAACACGTATCATCACGGAAGTGCCTTTTTTTGTAGTGTTAACTCGCACACAAGTACACATATATGAGTTTTCAAACCGTTTTCGTTAGGATTTGCATGTAGATGTAGTTCAAATTTGAATTACGGTCATTAAATGATTAGAAAATCACTTAAATGTCTTTAAAAGGTCAAATGACCCCTAGAATTTTCCAAAAATTCACATTACAATTGTAGTAGTGCATGTTAAACGTAGAAAAAATTTGAGGCCGTCAGAGGAAGCTATCTCCCTTTTGTCATCAAACATGCATTGTTCCCTCTCGGAACCACGAACCTTCTAGCGAGTTGCTCCAGTTTGTGAGGGGTGTGTGTCCGAACTTTCGTCAAACATGTCAATTTCTTTACCACATCATCTTGGTGGCATGACATTACATCAACCAAGGTTTCATGTGTTTCTGATTTTCTTTTGGAATTAAAATGCCATGCCACTCCATGCATACGTATTCATGCATATGTGTCCATGTCATGATTCAAATATGTTTGAAAATTCCTTCTAGTTTATTACACATGGAATTAACTCGCACACAAGTACACAAATATGATTTTTTTTCAAACCATTTTGGTTAGGCGTTGCATGTAGATGTAGTTCAAATTTGAATTACGGTCATTAAATGGCTAGAAAATCACTTAAATGTCTTTAAAAGGTCAAATGACCCCTACAATTTTCAAAATTTTCACATTACAGTTATAGTAGTGCATGTTAGACATAGAAAAAAAATTGAAGGTCGTAAGAGGAAGCTATCTCCCGTTCGTCATCAAACATGCATTGTTCCCTCTCGGAACCACGAGCCTTCTAGTGAGTTGTGCCAGTTTGTGAGGGGTGTGTGTGTCCAAACTTTGGTCAAACATACCAATTTTTTACCACATCATCTTGGTGCCATGACATTACATCAACCAAGGTTTCATGTGTTTCTGATTTATTTTTATTTTCTGGAATTAAAATGCCATGTCACTCCATGCTTAATTGTGTCATAGCCGTTAGACCAATATGTTTGAAATTCCTTCCAATTTACTGCACATGGAATTAAATTGCACACAAGTACACGAAATATGAGTTGTCAAACCGTTATGGTTAGCTGTTGCATGCACATGCAGTTCAAATTTCAATTACGGTCATTAAATGGCCAGAAAATCACTTAAATATCTTAGAAGGTCAAATGACCCTTGAAATTTTCCAAAATTTGACATGACAGTTGTATTAGTAGTACAAAATTTCTCGTTCTTTTAAAACACCATCCGTTGGCACTTTATTCCAAATTCGTCTTTCATAGCTAATAAAAAATATCTACAATATCACACACAGTTGTTTTCTAGGAACCGTTTGCGATGAAAATATCTGGGTCTATTTAAGTCTCCCTCCTTAAGCTTCGTGTGACACCCCAAAATTTTGGCCTTGTTTTATTAAATTAAAATTTTTGCCAGGAATTAAAACTTTGATTTTTTTGGACTCCCTTTTGATTTTTTTGAAACATTTCCTTTCTTATTATCATTGAGTTGTTCCCTAAAGAGAAAACCTTTCAAATATGTTATTGGACTTGTTTAACCTCTCAAGAAAAAACTTTTCTTTTACCAGTATGACTAATTACATAATTAATTTGCTTGATCTTTATTTTCTTGAAAAAATGGTTTTTCAAGGTTATATGGCCATAATTGAACTACAACCATTTGATAAATTCACCTAAAATTCCAACCAAAATTTGGAGATGTCATGTAATGTTTTTAAATCACTTTTATACAAAAATATCTTTTATTCATGTAATATTTTGAGCTCTGCATCAATTTTTCCTTCTCTGGTCCAGAGTGCAATTTTGCACTACAACCCATCTAAATATTTCTTTCTAGCCTCCACCAAAATTATGGGATGTTGGTAGTAGCATATGATTCAACATTATGCAAAAACCTAGTGCTGTTCTTTGAAAATTTTGAGTGAATCAACCTCTTTTCCATTCTGGTCCAGCCTTGTGATTTCTACTACAACCCTATTTATTTTTGCTCCAATGACCTTGTGCTTTCTCCTGCTTATAATCCTCCCTACCAAACCCCTAAGTCCAGGAACATGCACTTATTGGATTATTTTTAGTTCATGAAATGATGCCATCTATCTCCTGTCTAGAATTGAAGTTCAGCAAAACTTGCACTAGCAAGTTTCTCCTTTTGTCCAAATGACCTCACCACTCTCTCTTGCATCTAAGGAGACCTTGATCTGGAGATTTTGGCCACCCCAAGTATTGCCTAGATTCCCTTGGCATTTTGACAAACACCCTGTGTGCATAGCCAAATTTGGCATGGATTCAAGTTTACATTGTGAACTTGGCCACCTGACCTAACCACCATGTCCATTCACCCTCTAACTAACCCTAACCTAGCCCTGTTTCTTCCCAGCCTCAACCGCTACCTCTAGCATGCTTTAGCATTTCGTCGAGCACGTTCAGTGCGTGCTCTTGTCACGAGCAGAGCGCGCGTTTTGCACATGCCGCGCCCGAGTCGCCACGTCATGCCCCTAGTATTTCCCGCACCAGAGAGCCGCGCCACGCACTCTCCCTCTCACCGCAACACGCCAAGCAGGCCCTGGTGCCCTGCAGCACCGCCGTCAGAGCCGCTTGGCGGCATGCCCGCGGCCGCATCCGCCACCGCCATGGGCAGCGCCGCCCAAGCCACCCCGGCTCGCCACCTGCCCCTGGGAGCCGCACGAACTTATCTCCTCGCTCGTCGGCTAGCTCTCGTCGCCTCCACGTCGCCCTGCAAGCTACAGAGAGGCGGTTCGCCGGCATCCTCATCCACCGCCGCGGAACCGACCTCGTCGCGCTATAAAAAGAGGTCCCCGAACACCCCCGAGCATGCAGGCAACCTCAGGCCACCCAAATGGCACTCCCCTAGCTCGCATTCGACCCGGGGAGGCCTCCTTCCTCATCTCCGGCAACCGCAGCCGCCGCCATTGCCCCAGCCCTTCCAACGCCACCAGTGCCTCCCCCTCTCCGTTCTCTTCACCAAGAGCTTCCTCTTATTCCCGTGAACCAGTTCCCATGCTCGATTTTGATCAGGGATCACCGCGGGAGAAAAATCACTTCGCCCGACGGCCTCCGTCTGCCGCGAAGCTCGCCGCCGGCAGCTCCGTCCACCCCCGAGACCATAACAACTACCGGAGTGGCCGCCTCGATCCCTGAGCCCGCAGGTGACCTCCGTTTCCCGAACGGTGCCGCCGTTCGCCGGCGAGCATCGCCGGAGTTCCGCCTCCTCTCGGGGCAAAGGAAGAGGAGGGAAGTCAACTAGTCAAACCTGACCAGTTGGTCCCCGGGCCCACTGTCAGTGACTCACGCGCCAGCCACGCTGGATAAGTGGAGGCGTAAAGGCTCAAGATTTTTGGAGAAAGGAAGAAAACTTTCAAAAGTTTTGGAGAACACCCCACCTCTCCACACCTTTAAGGCAAGCATTCTGAACCCCGGAATAATATTTTTTGGTGTGTTAGTTGACATGTTTATAACACCACCTTATATCGGAGGACTTGTTATTTCATGTGATATGATCATTTGCATGAATGCATATAGTGATTTCCTTGCTGTTGGAAATGAATATACTTGTGATGGTAATCATCCTCATATGCCTTGCATGCATGCCGGAAAGGAATCTGGGAAAGCCTCTGCCTTGGGTAGGAGTGAGCTTGTCGCCGGTCCCCGTCGGGACGGTTATGTCCGGTATGGCATAGTAAGGTATAATGGGTGGTGATTTCATCGGTTGAAATATATTTGATATACATGTCATGCAAGGAATTTATAAACCTCCTGAGTCGACCGTAGATCGAGTCTTGTTCTAGTAACCCCCATACTTGTTTTGTACTACCACTTGTCCCTGCCGCAGGTAGGGTACGGTTCAGTAAGTCGTCAACCCCTTTCAAGCACACACCGTATAGAGAGGCCATGGTGGAAGATACCGGTTGTAGCCGGTAGGCGGGCCACCTGGTCCGGGGGCATGGGTGTTTCCGGTTGGGACCGAGAGGGGAGGCCACCCCTTAGAGCGTGCGATATAAATTTGATCCCATGCTACGCGAGGTTGTAGCCTCCCCACTTAGAGTTTTGCTTAACAAGTGTCGTGGGTGATTCCATACACCGATGAGTTAAGCTGGTGTGTGCAAGTTAGGCGTGTTTTCAACTAAAAGGCCGAAGACGGAATTAGTCCCGATGGACTAAAGGAATCCGTTACTCGTGGGTAAAGAGTACACCCTCTGCAGAGATTAAAACCTATTCGAATAGCCGTGTCCATGGTTAAGGATTACAGTCTGGGATGGGTCAAGTGTTGGTCTTAGTGTCGGTCTTCGGAGGAGATATTGTTAAACCAAACTTGGATACCGACTAGTTACTTGTGAGGACCATGATTATTATTTTGTGATGGACTAACCCGTTGCATTATTTGTATTATTGAGTATCCCTGGGACGGTTCTACCTCCTGGATATTCATTGTGATTATTTATCTTATAAGCCCTTTATGTGGTGTCGCTCAGACGCCCGACTGTGGCATTTCCTTTAAAGCCCTTTATGTGGTGTCGCTCAGACGCCTGACTGTGGCATTTCTTTTAAAGCCCTTTTTGTGGTGTCGCTCAGACGCCGGACTGTGGTATTTCTTTTAAAGCCCTTTATGTGGTGTCGCTCAGACGCCCGACTGTGGCATTTCTTTTAAAGCCCTTTATGTGGTGTCGCTCAGACGCCCGACTGTGGCATTTCTTTTAAAGCCCTTTATGTGGTGTCGCTCAGACGCCCTACTGTGGCATTTCTTTTAAAGCCCTTTATGTGGTGTCGCTCAGACGCCCGACTGCGGCATTTTATTCCCACTCTATTACTGCTTATTCCTGTTGCATGAAAATAACCTGCTTGCATGCATAAAAGATGTTTTATTTATGACTGACGATGTGATCATGGAATTTTTCAGTGCATGATTATCAATTATATTATACCTGTGTTCTTAATGTTTGCGAGTACATTCAAAGTACTCACTGGCTTGTCCCTGGCTATTGTCTTGGCCAGATTTTCTTGCACGGAGAGGAGCGACGCGATGACAGCCCCGGAACCTAAGCAACGATGATAGCAGCCTCGTGAAGATAGGAGTTAACCTGGTCAGCTGTTCCTGTGGGAAAGGGAGTCCCATAGACACTGACGACCCACAAACCGCTTTCGCCGTCAACCACTGGAAACCCAATTGTTGTACTCACAGGCCAGAATGGTCTTGTACTACATATTTTGTATTTTTTCTTGGAATTTCTGTATCAAGTTGGTGCCTCATCAACTAACAGTAATCCTGGGGCTGGTGAGCACGACGGCCATTTTTCTGGAAATTTATACCCGGAAAACCCGGTCGTGACAGACTTGGTATCAGAGCCAGGCTGACCATTGGCTAATCCTATCTTAGCCGGGTCTATAAACTTAGGCAAACCGACCCACCAAACCATAACCAAACCCCAGCCAAGCTTCTCGTGCAAGATAGCCACACAGTAACCAACACCTTTTGGCAGTCGGTGCCCAACCTATCAACCTAACCTGTCGCTCATGCGCCAGTGATCGAATCCTAAATAGTCCTTTCTCGCAAACGTGCGAAGGAAGACTCCGTCCCCTTTTCCTTTAAAGAGGGGCACGCTAGCCCCAACACAGCCCAGCACAACCTCTACCCAAACCAAGCCACAATGCCTGGCCCTATCGTGCACAATGAGACCACAACAACCAACCTTGGAAGCTTTGTGACCATACTCGCAAACCTCACCCGTTGTGCCTATGCGTTAGAAGAGCCCCCAGAATATGTTGTGTACCAAGGACCCATGAGCGGTGAGAACCATCAATTCTGGGCCACTGTACACATCTACGGTAGGGGTCTAGCACCCGAACGCCCCTATAGGTTCACCGGAAGAACGACTTCCTTTGAGCCACAAGCCATCCAACTAGCTGCTCAATAAGCTATAGTTCATCTCCGGCACTTGTCGCCCAGAGTTAACAGTCGCTCGTTCCACTACTACCCCAGACGTGAAGGGTATGGCAGACCATCCCAAGTTGCCAACGGAGATCATGAGACAGATCCTGCATTGTTGCACCTAGTGCGCTATGTAAGTGCACTAGAGAAACTGTGCGATCAAATCACTATTGATCTAATCACAGCTCGTGGAGAGCTGGTTCGTCGAGCCCCGGCGAGAGAAGAGAACGAGTCCAACGCCGACAACCCAGTCGTGCTGTTTGGACACCCGATCGAGTCCCTGAGGCCTGCCCCAGCCATCGGCCAAGGTGCTGCGATAACCCCAGAGGTGCTTCGTCGCATATTGGGAGCACACTCCAATAGGATTGTGGCCAACAATCCCCGAGATGGTCCTCATCGCTACCCCGAGCCTGCAGCCCCTCAACCCACTCCAGCTAATTCCGACGACGAGACCCGTGGAGGAGCCTCAAGGCACACCTGCTTGGATGTAAACGAGGTAGACTAAGTCACCCGAGTCGTATCGAGTCCCAGTGTACCCTCGCTTTGTAATCGTGTGGCCTTGTAATTAAATGCCGCATGTTGTCGTACCTCTGCTTTAATAGTAGCCTTGCCTGGATACGCCAGTATGCAGTATAAGATTTCTATCCCGGACATAGTTACCAAAAATCACCCCGTCAACCCCACAGTAACACATCACTATAGTGAAATGTGTGAATCTGTGGCTTGACCCCGACCCTTGGAATAGAGCTGAAAATTTTCTTTACCATTCACCATGGTAGAAATGACCCAGCTCCGGTGCTATAAAAAGGCCACCGCGTGACCTTGCCAAGCACCTCTCACCTTGTGCACCACCCTCACAACCATTTCTTGCCATGTCGACCCCCAGCATTTATCTAAGAACCCAGATGCAACCCCGGGTAGTTTTATCAAGATATTGCGGGATTTTACCTGCAGTACCATGGGCGCTACCCAGCCACCCCAGTACGAGCTGTTCAAATCGAGAATTACCCCTTCCACCTCGAGATATTTGGCAGCAGTACACATCCCTCCCGTAAACTCAAACCAAGATCCAACGGAGGTCTCCTTCATGGGGAAATCTATGCCAACCTCACATATGGCCATAGAAGCTGTTGCATACGAAGCGCTTACTCGCCTTCGATTCGCGGTACCCTATGCCAGCGAACGAGGGTATTATTACTTCCCGAGCCGTGCAGCACCCGGAGGGGTGACATCTTTTCCCGGTGGACGCATTGAGAGAGACCTAGTCCTGGCCAACCTTGTCCAGTACGTCATCGCTCAAGAGCGTTTAACCCAACGTGTGATGGGTTATCTCCAGAGCCTCGCAGATTTAAATCCTCAGATCGCCATCGGCAGAGCACTAAGGCCCGACCAGGAGAGACACGTGCATCGACTGGTCAATCCACTTTCCCCGATAGAAGAGGAGTGTATCCCAGTACCAGAGACGTTTTCTAGGGACCCCGTCCAGTTACCGTTTCCATTTTAGACGTCACTGCGGTGTTCATTATTGCAACATTTATTTATGTGTGTGACTTATGCATGATACCCTGAGTTTGTACGACGAGTCAATTATTTGGTTTCTACTAATGTGTGTAGTTTTTGTTGTGGTTTATGCTCCTTTAAATTAACTGTTTTTCCCTCGCAAAATCCTGGAGTGAGATTTCTTTTTCCTGAGTTGCTACATCTGCACCTTCTCACGACGTGGATTAATTAATTTTCACACAGCACCACGGCAGCAGACTCACAACCATAATCATTCGAACACATACACTGTTTGCAAAACTTTGCAACCGTGTTACATCCAGCTAATCACCCCTAACAACAGTTAGCACCCGGCACACCCCATCTACTCCTCGTGATCACCACCATCGCGGAGAGCCAACACCCGAGCAGCAGCGTCGCGACGATCGTCGAGGATCATCGCGCACAGGAGCACGAAGAGCCCCAGCAGTGTCGCCAGCCCTCCGCATATCAGGATCGCAAACCAGTCCGGCATCGCCTCCGCCATTAGAGCCTAACCCAAGCTTTTGTAAGCAGTAATGGAGGAAGAAGGAGGAGGAGAAATGAGGCCAGGTGCGAGGAAGAAGAGAGGGGCACCCCGGCCGTTTTATAGCTCGAGCTCGGTGTACGGTGGGCGAAGTCCACCAACGCCGCTCGTCGCCAATCGCCGGTGTTTGGAGACAAATCCGCGAGCAGTGCCGACAGCGCGCTGGCCCGCGAGGTGAGTGCACGCTGCACCGGCAGCTAGCACGCCGCGCACTACCGCGGTATGGCCTAGATGCCCTACGCGCTAGGCGTCGCCGGTGGAGAAAGCGCGCGGGAGAGAGGAAGAAGAGAGAACCAGAGGGAGAAGAAGAGGCTGACAGTGGGCCCCGGGTCCACCTGTCGGCCAGAGAGAGCACTGTGCTCTCGGGTACGACCAACGTATTATAAGATTTAGAATTTATTCTAAATTTACTGCGTCCGACGTAGAAATCTCACGTTTTTGTCCCGAACCGTAGATTTTTCCACGCAGCACCAGTTTTCACACTATGGTTTTTCACCACTTATTGCCCTCTCACTGTAGCCACATTTTTACTGCTTATAGTTTTTCTTAAAACAGCTTTTAACAAATCTCGAGGACGAGATATTTCTTAAGGGGGGAAGTGTTGTGACACCCCAAAATTTTGGCCTTGTTTTATTAAATTAAAATTTTTGCTAGGAATTAAAACTTTGATTTTTTTGGACTCCCTTTTGATTTTTTTTGAAACATTTCCTTTCTTATTATCATTGAGTTGTTCCCTAAAGGGAAAACCTTTCAAATATGTTATTGGACTTGTTTAACCTCTCAAGAAAAAACTTTTCTTTTACCAGTATGACTAATTACATAATTAATTTGCTTGATCTTTATTTTCTTGAAAAAAATGGTTTTTCAAGGTTATATGGCCATAATTGAACTACAACCATTTGATAAATTCACCTAAAATTCCAACCAAAATTTGGAGATGTCATGTGATGTTTTTAAGTCACTTTTATACAAAAATATCTTTTATTCATGTAATATTTTGAGCTCTGCATCAATTTTTCCTTCTCTGGTCCAGAGTGATTTTGCACTACAACCCATCTAAATATTTCTTTCTAGCCTCCACCAAAATTATGGGATGTTGGTAGTAGCATATGATTCAACATTATGCAAAAACCTAGTGCTGTTCTTTGAAAATTTTGAGTGAATCAACCTCTTTTCCATTCTGGTCCAGCCTTGTGATTTCTACTACAACCCTATTTATTTTTGCTCCAATGACCTTGTGATTTCTCCTGCTTATAATCCTCCCTACCAAACCCCTAAGTCCAGGAGCATGCACTTATTGGATCATTTTTAGTTCATGAAATGATGCCATCTATCTCCTGTCCAGAATTGAAGTTCAGCAAAACTTGCACTAGCAAGTTTCTCCTTTTGTCCAAATGACCTCACCACTCTCTCTTGCATCTAAGGAGACCTTGATCTGGAGATTTTGGCCACCCCAAGTATTGCCTAGATGCCCTTGGCATTTTGACAAACACCCTGTGTGCATAGCCAGATTTGGCATGGATTCAAGTTTACATTGTGAACTTGGCCACCTGACCTAACCACCATGTCCATTCACCCTCTAACTAACCCTAACCTAGCCCTGTTTCTTCCCAGCCTCAACCGCTAGCTCTAGCATGCTTTAGCATTTCGTCGAGCACGTTCAGTGCGTGCTCTGGCCGCGAGCAGAGCGCGCGTTTTGCACGTGCCGCGCCCGAGTCGCCACGTCGTGCCCCTAGTTTTTCCCGCACCAGAGAGCCGCGCCACGCACTCTCCCTCTCACCGCAACACGCCAAGCAGGCCCTGGTGCCCTGCAGCACCGCCGTCAGAGCCGCTTGGCGGCATGCCCGCGGCCGCATCTGCCACCGCCATGGGCAGCGCCGCCCAAGCCACCCCGGCTCGCCACCTGCCCCTGGGAGCCGCACGAACTTATCTCCTCGCTCGTCGGCTAGCTCTCGTCGCCTCCACGTCGCCCTGCAAGCTACAGAGAGGCGGCTCGCTGGCATCCTCATCCACCGCCGCGGAACCGACCTCGTCGCGCTATAAAAAGAGGTCCCCGAACTCCCCCGAGCACGCAGGCAACCTCAGGCCACCCCAATGGCACTCCCCTAGCTCACATTCGACCCAGGGAGGCCTCCTTCCTCATCTCCGGCAACCGCAGCTGCCGCCATTGCCCCAGCCCTTCCAACGCCACCAGGGCCTCCCCCTCTCCGTTCTCTTCACCAAGAGCTTCCTCTTACTCCCGTGAACCAGTTCCCCTGCTCGATTTTGATCAGGGCTCACCGCGGGAGAAAAATCACTTTGCCCGACGGCCTCCGTCCGCCGCAAAGCTCGCTGCCGGCAGCTCCGTCCACCCCCGAGACCATAACGACTACCGGAGTGGCCGCCTCGATCCCCTGAGCCCGCAGGTGACCTCCGTTTCTCGAACGGTGCCGCCGTTCGCCGGCGAGCATCGTCCGAGTTCCGCCTCCTCTCGGGGCAAAGGAAGAGGAGGGAATTCAACTAGTCAAACCTGACCAGTGGGTCCCCGGTCCCACTGTCAGTGACTCACGCGCCAGCCACGCTGGATAAGTGGAGGCATAAAGGCTCAAGATTTTTGGAGAAAGCAAGAAAACTTTCAAAAGTTTTGGAGAACACCCCTCCTATCCACACCTTTAAGGCAATCATTCTAAACCCCGGAATAATATTTTTTGGTGTGTTAGTTGACACGTTTATTACACCACCTTATATCGGAGGACTTGTTATTTCATGTGATATGATCATTTGCATGAATGCATATAGTGATTTCCTTACTGTTGGAAATGAATATACTTGTGATGGTAATCATCCTCATGTGCCTTGCATGCATGCCGGAAAGGAATCCGGGAAAGCCTCTGCCTTGGGTAGGAGTGAGCTTGTCGCCGGTCCCCGTCGGGACTGTTATGTCCGGTATGGCATAGTAAGGTATAATGGGTGGTGATTTCGTCGGTTGAAATATATTTGATATACATGTCATGGAGGGAATTTGTAAACCTCCTGAGTCGACCGTAGATCGAGTCTTGTTCTAGTAACCCCCATACTTGTTTTGTACTACCACTTGTCCCTGCTGCAGGTAGGGTAAGGTTCAGTAAGTCGTCAACCCCTTTCAAGCACACACCGTATAGAGAGGCCATGGTGGAAGATACCGGTTGTAGCCGGTAGGCAGGCCACCTGGTCCGGGGGCATGGGTGTTTCCAGTTGGGACCGAGAGGGGAGGCCACCCCTTAGAGCGCGCGATATAAATTTGATCCCATGCTACGCGAGGTTGTAGCCTCCCCACTTAGAGTTTTGCTTAACAAGTGTCGTGGGTGATTCCAGACACCGATGAGTTAAGCTGGTGTGTGCAAGTTAGGCGTGTTTTCAACTAAAAGGCCGTAGATGGAATTAGTCCCGATGGACTAAAGGAATCCGTTACTCGTGGGTAAAGAGTACACCCTCTGCAGAGATTAAAACCTATTCGAATAGCTGTGTCCATGGTTAAGGATTACAGTCTGGGATGGGTCAAGTGTTGGTCTTAGTGTCGGTCTTCGGAGGAGATATTGTTAAAACAAACTTGGATACCGACTAGTTACTTGTGAGGACCATGATTATTATTTTGTGATGGACTAACCTGTTGCATTATTTGTATTATTGAGTATCCCTGGGACGGTTCTACCTCCTGGATATTCATTGTGATTATTTATCTTATAAGCCCTTTATGTGGTGTCGCTCAGACGCCCGACTGTGGCATTTCCTTTAAAGCCCTTTATGTGGTGTCGCTCAGACGCCCGACTGTGGCATTTCTTTTAAAGCCCTTTTTGTGGTGTCGCTCAGACGCCCGACTGTGGCATTTCTTTTAAAGCCCTTTTTGTGGTGTCGCTCAGACGCCCGACTGTGGCATTTCTTTTAGAGCCCTTTATGTGGTGTCGATCAGACGCCCGACCGTGGCATTTCTTTTAAAGCCCTTTATGTGGTGTCGCTCAGATGCCCGACTGTGGCATTTCTTTTAAAGCCCTTTATGTGGTGTTGCTCAGACGCACGACTGTGGCATTTCTTTTAAAGCCCTTTATGTGGTCATGGAATTTTTCAGTGCATGATTATCAATTATATTATACCTGTGTTCTTAATGTTTGCGAGTACATTCAAAGTACTCACTGGCTTGTCCCTGCCTATTGTCTTGGCCAGATTTTCTTGCACGGAGAGGAGCGACGCGATGACAGCCCCGGAACCTAAGCAACGATGATAGCAGCCTCGTGAAGATAGGAGTTAACCTGGTCAGTTGTTCCTGTGGGAAATGGAGTCCCATAGACACTGACGACCCACAAACCGCTTCCGCCATCAACCACTAGAAACCCAATTGTTGTACTCACAGGCCAGAATGGTCTTGTACTACATATTTTGTATTTTTGCTTGGAATTTCTATATCAAGTTGGTGCCTCATCAACTAACAGTAATCCTGGGGCTGGTGAGCACGACGGCCATTTTTCTGGAAATTTATACCCGGAAAACCCGGTCGTGACACTTCGTCGGCTCGTCTGCTCTAGTGCCGGCAACCCCCAAATCCACGAATCTAGATCCCCATTCCCGCACCCCTTCTTGCAAATATGACACCATGGAAACGCTTCGTGAAGGCCCGTACGATGGCCACGTCCCCCCGAGCACCGCCGCCTGCGCCGAGAGCGTGGCCACCTACGCCGAGAGTGCCACCACATCCGCATTGAGCGTGGTCGCTTCTGCCGAGAGGGAGTCTGCGGCAGCCGACAGGGCAGCTCCAGCAGCTGAGACGGCTGCAGCTGCTGCTGCAACAGCGACTGCAAATGCCAAGAGCGCTCGAGCTGCCGTCCGTGCCGCTGATGTTGCCCTGGCCCGGGTCAAGGCCAACCACGGCAAGATCGAGGATGCACACGCCAAGATATTCTAGGCCACCTCTGATTCCAGCATGCAAAGCACGTCTAAAAAGGTGGCGGTGGCCATGGAGCACCTACTTCCTCATGCTGTCGCCAAGTAGGAGCTGGAGATGTAGGAGGCGGCGGAGATCGAGGAGCGCCGGGAGGAGGAGTTGCGCGTGGCCAAGGTCGAGGTAGAGAAGACTCTGTCCATCGAGGAATCGGCGGTGTAGTACCAACGCGAGCTCTGGCGCAGCCACTACTACGAGTACTACAACCTTGAGGGCGGCGCTGAGGACGAGGACGAGGATGCGGTCAACTTCAGCAGGGGGGACGCGGAGTCCACCAACGGCGCCATGTCGCCAGGACAAGTCATCGACGTCTCATCTCACACCGGCGATGCGTAGGCCGGCGTGGCGGCAGATTTTCAATTATGCGTACTTACGCTTTGTTTTTAATGCTAATCTTTTGTTAGAGCAATGTTTAGGTCAACTAGCTCTATGTAATTACCAAAATTGCTCGATTCAGTAAGTGTGGTCTGTCTGGTATACGCTCTTTTGTGTGCCCAAATTAGCAAGCGATGTTAAATTATGCAATGACGTACCCGGAGAAATTTCCACCAAAATTTTAATTATCAAACTCATCCCATGCGCGTAAAGCAAAAGAATCGTTAGCGATGCACACAATCGGTCAAAGTGAATGGTCCGGTGGCACCGCGCATGTTCAAAGTGAATGTGCCTGATGTCTACTACACAACCTTCTTCTTATAGATGTTGTTGGGCCTCCAAGTGCAGAGGTTTGTAGGACAGTAGCAAATTTCCCTCAAGTGGATGACCTAAGGTTTATCAATCCATAGGAGGCATAGGATGAAGATGGTCTCTCTCAAGCAACCCTGCAACCAAATAACAAAGAGTCTCTTGTGTCCCCAACACACCCAATACAATGGTAAATTGTATAGGTGCACTAGTTCAACAAAGAGATGGTGATACAAGTGCAATATAGATGGTAGATAAAGGTATTTGTAATCTGAAAATATAAAAACAGCAAGGTAACTAAGGACAAAAGTGAGCATAAACGGTATTGCAATGATAGGAAATAGGGTCTAGGGTTCATACTTTCACTAGTGTAAGTCCTCTCAACAATAATAGCATAACTGGATCACATAACTATCCCTCAACATGCAACAAAGAGTCACTCCAAAGTCACTAATAGCGGAGAACGAACGAAGAGATTATGGTAGTGTATGAAACCACCTCAAACTTATTCTTTCCAATCAATCCGTTGGGCTATTCCTATAAGTGTCACAAACAGCCCTAGAGTTCGTACTAGAATAACACCTTAAGATACAAATGAACCAAAACCCTAATGTCACCTAGATACTCCAATGTCACCTCAAGTATCCGTGGGTATGATTATACGATATGCATCACACAATCTCATATTCATCTATTCAACCAACACATAGGACCTCAAAGAGTGCCCCAAAGTTTCTACCGGAGAATCACGACGAAAACGTGTGCCAACCCCTATGCATAGGTTCATGGGCAGAACCCGCAAGTTGATCACCAAAACATACATCAAGTGAATCACGTGATATCCCATTGTCACCACAGATATCCACGGCAAGACATACATCAAGTGTTCTAAAATCTTTAAAGACTCAATCCTATAAGATAACTTTAGAGGGGAAACTCAATTAATTACAAGAGAGTAGAGGGGGAGGAGAAACATAAGATCCAACTATAATAGCAAAGCTCGCGATACATCAAGATCGTGCCAAATCAAGAACACGAGAGAGAGAGAGATCAAACACATAGCTACTGGCACATACCCTCAGCCCCGAGGGAGAACTACTCCCTCCTCGTCATGGAGAGCACCGGGATGATGAAGATGGCCACCAGAGAAGGATTCCCCCTCCGGCAGAGTGCCAGAACGGGTCTAGATTGGCTTTCGGTGGCTACGGAGGCTTCTGGCGGCGGAACTCCCGATCTATTGTGCTCTCGGATGTTTTTAGGGTATATGGAGATATATAGGCGGAAGAAGTACGTTAAGGGGGCCACGAGGGGCTCACGAGGGTGGAGGGCGCGCCCAGGGGGGAGGGCGCGCCCCCTGTCTCGTGACCTCCTCGCAGAGCCCCCGACGTGCACTCCAAGTCTTCTGGGCTTCTTTCCTTCCAAAAATGAGTTCCGTGAAGTTTCAGGTCAATTGGACTCCGTTTGATTTTCCTTTCCTTCGAAACCCTAAAACAGGGTAAAAACAGAAACTGGCACTGGGCTCTGGGTTAATAGGTTAGTCCCAAAAATGATATAAACGTGTATAATAAAGCCCATAAACATTCAAAACAGTAGATAATATAGCATGGAGCAATCAAAATTTATAGATACGTTGGAGACGTATCAGTGCCTATGCCTTGAGCGAAAAATTTGAATTATCAAACTCATCCCATGCGCGTAAAGCAGAAGAATCATTTGTGATGCACACAATCATTCAAAGTGAATGGTCCGGCGGCACCGCGTGCAAAGTTTCCCTCCACATTTCCAAAGTTTTAGCCTACCGCCAAAATATCTACCCCCGCCCCCTTCCCCCTTCCCCACCCCATATTCTCCCCGACCACAAGTCACATTTCCCCTGTTTCCTCCTTCCTTCCTTCCTTCCTAAGCTATAGCTGCTTCCTCGCTCTCGCCGTCTCGCATCCTACCATCGGGGTCACCATGGTCTTCTTCAAAGACATCTCAAGTGGTTCCTCCTCCGGCGACTACTCCTTCACCACCCAGGTATGCCTCTCTTCTCTCTCTCGGACTATGACTTGGAATGAAGGATTTTTACCTAGAGATCAATTTGAGTCATTTCTTCCTCTTGTAGCTCCCTAAGACGATCAGTGGCAACGAATGCAGCGGGGTGGCTGAAGATCTATCTGCTCGTTGTCACCATTAATCTCCATGTGTGAAACTAGCTGCATTTGATTCTGTGGACAGTGGGAGGAAGTTTATGGCATGTGCAGAGAAGGTTAGACCCTCTTTCGTTGTTACAAATCATTTGTTAGATGTGATTTAGACACTGTCACGGTGCCAACCCATTCATACCACACCTTCAACCAAACGCATCCTAAGACAGTGTCACAGTTTATACCTAGTATCTTAAATTGTTGCCATCTCATTAGTGGTGCCATCAGAAAATTATTTGTGAAGGAAATATGCCCTAGAGGCAATAATAAAGTTATTATTTATTTCCTTATATCATGATAAATGTTTATTATTCATGCTAGAATTGTATTAACCGGAAACATAATACATGTGTGAATACATAGACAAACAGAGTGTCACTAGTATGCCTCTACTTGACTAGCTCGTTGATCAAAGATGGTTATGTTTCCTAACCATAGACATGAGTTGTCATTTGATTAACGGGATCACATCATTAGGAGAATGATGTGATTGACTTGACCCATTCCGTTAGCATAGCACTTGATCATTTAGTTTGTTGCTATTGCTTTCTTCATGACTTATACATGTTCCTATGACTATGAGATTATGCAACTCCCGTTTACCGGAGGAACACTTTGTGTGCCATCAAACATCACAACGTAACTGGGTTATTATAAAGGTACTCTACAGGTGTCTCCGAAGGTACTTGTTGGGTTGGCGTATTTCGAGATTAGGATTTGTCACTCCGATTGTCGGAGAGGTATCTTTGGGCCCTCTCGGTAATGCACATCACTTAAGCCTTGCAAGCATTGCAACTAATGAGTTAGTTGCAGGATGATGTATTACGGAACGAGTAAAGAGACTTGCCGGTAACGAGATTGAACTAGGTATTGAGATACCAACGATCGAATCTTGGGCAAGTAACATACCGATGACAAAGGGAACAACGTATGTTGTTATGCGGTCTGACCGATAAAGATCTTCGTAGAATATGTGGGAGCCAATATGAGCATCCAGGTTCCGCTATTGGTTATTGACCGGAGACGTGTCTCGGTCATGTCTACATTGTTCTCAAACCCGTAGGGTCCGCATGCTTAAGGTTTCGATGACAGTTATATTATGAGTTTATGAGTTTTGATGTACCGAAGGAGTTTGGAGTCCCAGATGAGATCGGGGACATGACGAGGAGTCTCGAAATGGTCGAGACGTAAAGATCGATATATTGGACGACTATATTCGGACATCGGAAAGGTTCCGAGTGATTCGGGTATTTTTCGGAGTACCGGAGAGTTATGGGAATACGTATTGGGCCTTATTGGGCCATACGGGAAAGAAGGAAAAGGGCCTCAAGGGTGGCCGCACCCCTCCCCTTGGTCTGGTCCGAAATGGACTAGGGAAGGGGGGCGCCCCCTTCCTTCCTTCTCCTTTTCCTTTCCTCTTTTCCTATTCCATATGGGAGGTGGAATCCTACTAGGACTAGGGAGTCCTAGTAGGACTCCACACTTGGCGCGCCCCCTCCTAGGGCCGGCCTCCTCCTCCCTTGCTCCTTTATATATGGGTGTAGGGGGGCACCCCAAAGACACAAGTTGATCTTCGTGATCGTTCTCTTAGCCCTGTGCGGTGCCCCCCTCCACCATAATCCTCGATAATATTGTAGCGGTGCTTAGGTGAAGCCCTGCGACGGTAGAACATCAAGATCGTCACCACGCCGTCGTGGTGACGGAACTCTTCCCCGACACTTTGCTGGATCAGAGTCCGGGGATCGTCATCGAGCTGAACGTCTGCTAGAACTCGGAGGTGCCGTAGTTTCGGTGCTTGATCGGTCGGGCCGTGAAGACGTACGACTACATCAACCGTGTTGTGCTAACGCTTCCACTTCCAGTCTACGAGGGTACATAGACAACACTCTCCCCTCTCGTTGCTATGCATCACCATGATCTTGCGTGTGCGTAGGAATTTTTTTGAAATTGCTACGTTATCCAACAGTGGCATCCGAGCCTAGGTTTTATGTGTTGATGTTATGCACGAGTAGAACACAAGTGAGTTGTGGGCGATATAAGTCATACTTCTTACCAGCATTTCATACTTTGGTTCGGCGGTATTGTTGGATGAAGCGGCGCGGACCGACATTACGCGCACGCTTACGTGAGACTAGTTCTACCGACGTGCTTTGCACACAGGTGGCTGGCGGGTGTCAGTTTCTCCAGCTTTAGTTGAACCGAGTGTGGCTACGCCCGGTCCTTGCGAAGGTTAAAACATCACCAACTTGACAAACTATCATTGTGGTTTTGATGCGTAGGTAAGAATGGTTCTTGCTAAGCCCGTAGCAGCCACGTAAAACTTGCAACAACAAAGTAGATGACGTCTAACTTGTTTTTGCAGGGCATGTTGTGATGTGATATGGTCAAGACATGATGCTAAATTTTATCGTATGAGATGATCATGTTTTATAACCGAGTTATCGACAACTGGCAGGAGCCATACGGTTGTCGCTTTATTGTATGCAATGCAATCGCGCTGTAATGCTTTACTTTATCACTAAGCGGTAGCGATAGTCGTGGAAGCATAAGTTTGGCGAGACGACAACGATGCTACGATGGAGATCAAGGTGTCACACCGGTGACGATGGTGATCATGACGGTACTTCGGAGATGGAGATCACAAGTACAAGATGATGAAGGCCATATCATATCACTTATATTGATTGCATGTGATGTTTATCTTTTATGCATCTTATCTTGCTTTGATTGACGGTAGCATTATAAGATGATCCCTCACTAAACTATCAAAGTATAAGTGTTCTCCCTGAGTATGCACCGTTGCGAAAGTTCTTCATGCTGAGACTCCACGTGATGATCGGGTGTGATAGGCTCTACGTTCAAATAAAATGGGTGCAAAACAGTTGCACACGCGGAATACTCATGTTAAACTTGACGAGCCTAGCATATAACAGATATGGCCTCGGAACACGGAGACCGAAAGGTCGAGCGTGAATCATATAGTAGATATGATCAACATAGTGATGTTCACCATTGAAACTACTCCATCTCACATGATGATCAAACATGGTTTAGTTGATTTGGATCACGTGATCACTTAGAGGATTAGAGGGATGTCTATCTAAGTGGGAGTTCTTAAGTAATATGATTAATTGAACTTCAATTTATCATGAACTTAGTCCTGGTAGTATTAGCATATCTATGTTGTAGATCAATAGCTCGCGTTTAGCTCCCCTGTTTTATTTTTGATATGTTCCTAGAGAAAACTAAGTTGAAAGATGTTAGTAGCAATGCTGCGGATTGGATCCATGATCTAAGGTTTATCCTCATTGCTACACAGAATAATTATGTCTTTGATGCACCGCTAGGTGACAAACCTATTGCAGGAGCAAATGCAGATGTTATGAACATTTGGGTAGCTCAATATGATGACTACTTGATAGTTTCGTGCACCACCCTTAAACGGCTTAGAGTCGGGACTTCAAAGACGTTTTGAACGTCATGGACCATATGAGATGTTCCAGGAGTTGAAGTTAATATTTCAAGCAAATACCCGAGTTGAGAGATATGAAGTCTCCAACAAGTTCTATAGCTAAAAGATGGAGGAGAATAGCTCAAGCAATGAGCATGTGCTCAGATTATCTGGGTACTACAATCGCTTGAATCAAGTGGGAGTTAATCTTCCAGATAAAATAGTGATTGACAGAATTCTCTAGTCACCATCACCAAGTTAGTAGAACTTCGTGATGAACTATGATATGCAAGGGATAACGGAAACGATTCCCAAGCTCTTCGTAATGCTGAAATCGATGAAGGTAGAAATCAAGAAAAATGTCAAGTGTTGATGGTAGACAAGACCACTAGTTTCAAGAAAAGGGCAAAGGGAAGAAGGGGAACTTCAAGAAGAACGGCAAGCAACTTGCTGCTCAAGTGAAGAAGCCCAAGTCTGGTCCTAAGCCTGAGACTAAGTGCTTCTACTGCAAAGGGACTGGTCACTGGAAGCGGAACTGCCCTAAGTATTTGGCGGATAAGAAGGATGGCAAAGTGAACAAAGGTATATTTGATATACAGATTATTGATGTGTATTTTACTAGTGTTCATAGCAACCCCTCGGTATTTAATACTGGTTCAGTTGCTAAGAGTAGTAACTCGAAACAGGAGTTGCAGAATGAACATAGACTAGTTAAGGGTGAAGTGACGATGTGTGTTGGAAGTGGTTCCAAGATTGATATGATCATCATCGCACACTCCCTATACTTTTTGGGATTAGTGTTGAACCTAAATAAGTGTTATTTGGTGTTTGCGTTGAGCATGAATATGATTTGATCATGTTTATTGCAATACGGTTATTCATTTAAGTAAGAGAATAAATTGTTGTTCTGTTTACATGAATAAAACCTTATATGGTTACACACCCAATGAAAATGGTTCGTTGGATCTCGATCATAGTGATACACATATTCATAATATTGAAACCAAAAGATGCAAAGTTAATAATGATGGTGCAATTTATTTGTGGCACTGCCGTTTAGGTCATATTGGTGTAAAGCGCATGAAGAAAATACATGCTGATGGGCTTTTGGAATCACTTGATTATGAATCAGTTGATGCTTGCGAACCATGCCTCATGGGCAAGATGACTAAGACTCCGTTCTCCGGAACAATGGAGCGAGCAACAGATTTGTTGGAAATCATACATACTGATGTATGTGGTCCGATGAATATTGAGGCTCGTGGCAGGTATCATTATTTTCTGATCTTGATAGATGATTTGAGAAGATATGAGTATATCTACTTGATGAAACACAAGTCTGAAACATTTGAAAAGTTCAAAGAATTTCAGAGTGAAGTGGAGAATCATCGTAACAAAAATAAAAGTTTCTACGATATGATCGCAGAAGTAAAATATTTGAGTTACGAGTTTGGCCTTCAGTTAAAAACAATGTGAAATAGTTTCACTACTCACGCCACCTGAAACACCACAGCATAATGGTGTGTCCGAACGTCATAACCGTACTTTATTAGATATGGTGCGATCTATGATGTGTCTTACCGATCTACCACTATCGTTTTGGGGTTATGCATTAGAGACAGCTGCATTCATGTTAAATAGGGCACCATCTAAATCAGTTGAGACGACACCATATGAACTATGGTTTGGCAAGAAACCTAAGCTGTCGTTTCTTAAAGTTTGAGGTTGCAATGCTTATGTGAAAAAGTTTCAACCTGATAAGCTCTAACCCAAATCGGACAAGTGCGTCTTCATAGGATACCCAAAAGAAAATGTTGGGTACACCTTCTATCACAGATCCGAAGGCAATATATTCGTTGCTTTGAATGGATCCTTTCTAGAAAAGGAGTTTCTCTCGAAACAAGTGAGTGGGAGGAAGTAGAAATTGATGAGGTAACTGTACCTGCTCCCTTATTGGAAAGTAGTTCATCACAGAAAACTGTTCCTATGACTACTATACCGATTAGTGAGGAAGCTAATGATGATGATCATGTAACTTCAGATCAAGTTACTACCAAACCTCGTAGGTAAACCAGAGTGAGATCCGCACCAGAGTGGTATGGTAATCCTGTTCTGGAGGTCATGTTACTTGACCATGACGAGCCTACAAACTATGAGGAAGCGTTGATGAGCCCAGATTCCACGAAATGGCTTGAGGCCATGAAATCTGAGATGAGATCCATGTATGAGAACAAAGTATGGACTTTGATTAACTTGCCCAATGATCGGCGAGCCATTGAGATTAAATGGATCTTCAAGAGGAAGATGTACGATGATAGTAGTGTTACTAACTACAAAGCTAGAATTGTCGCAAAAGGGTTTTCGACAAGTTCAAGGTGTTGACTACGATGAGAGTTTCTCACTCGTACCTATGCTTAAGTCTGTCCGAATCATGTTAGCAATTGCCGCATTTTATGAAATCTGGCAAATGGATAAACAAAACTGCATTCCTTAATGGATTTATTAAAGAAGAGTTGTATATGATGCAACCAGAAGGTTTTGTCAATCCTAAAGGTACTAACAAAATATGCAAGCTCCAGCGATCCATCTATGGACTGGTGCAAGCATCTCGGAGTTGGAATATACGCTTTGATAAGTTGATCAAAGCATATAGTTTTATACAGACTTGCGGTGAAGCCTGTATTTACAAGAACGTGAGTGGGAGCACTACAGAATTTCTGATAAGTATATGTGAAAGATATATTGTTGATCGGAGATAATGTAGAATAATTCTGCAAAGCATAAAGGAATGTTTGAAAGGAGTTTTTTCAAAGAAAGACCTCGGTGAAGCTGCTTACATATTGATCATCAAGATCTATAGAGATAGATCAATACGCTTGATAAGTTTTTCAATGAGTACATACCTTGACAAGATTTTGAAGTAGTTCAAAATGGAACAGTCAAGGAAGGAGTTCTTGCCTGTGTTACAAGGTGTGAAGTTGAGTAAGACTCAAAACCCGACCACGGCAGAAGATAGAGAGAGAATGAAAGTCATTCCCTATGCCTTAGCCATAGGTTCTATAAAGTATGCCATGCTATGTACCAGACCTATTGTATACCCTGCCTTGAGTTTGGCAGGGGAGTACAATAGTGATCTAGGAGTAGATCACTGGGCATTGGTCAAAATTATCCTTAGTGGAATGAGGATATGTTTCTCGATTATGGAGGTGACAAAAGGTTCGTCGTAAAGGGTTACATCAATGCAAGTTTTGACACTGATCCAGATGACCCAAAGTCTCAATCTGGATACATATTTAAAGTGGGAGCAATTAGCTAGAGTAGCTCCGTGCAGAGCATTGTTGACATAGAAATTTGCAAAATACATACGGATTTGAATGTGGCAGACCCGTTGACTAAACTTCCCTCACAAGCAAAACATGATCACACCTTAGTACTCTTTGGGTATTAGTGACATAGCGATGTGAACTAGATTATTGACTCTAGTAAACCCTTTGGGTGTTGTCACATGACGATGTGAACTATGGGTGTTAATCACATGGTAATGTGAACTATTGATGTTAAATCACATGGCGATGTGAACTAGATTATTGACTCTAGTGCAAGTGGGACACTGAAGGAAATATGCCCTAGAGGCAATAATAAAGTTATTATTTATTTCCTTATATCATGATAAATGTTTATTATTCATGCTAGAATTGTATTAACCGGATACATAATACATGTGTGAATACATAGACAAACAGAGTGTCACTAGTATGCCTCTACTTGACTAGCTCGTTGATCAAAGATGGTTATGTTTCCTAACCATAGACATGAGTTGTCATTTGATTAACCGGATCACATCATTAGGAGAATGATGTGATTGACTTGACCCATTCCATTAGCATAGTACTTGATCGTTTAGTTTGTTGCTATTGCTTTCTTCATGACTTATACATGTTCCTATGACTATGAGATTATGCAACTCCCATTTACCGGAGGAACACTTTGTGTGCCATCAAACGTCACAACATAACTGGGTGATTATAAAGGTGCTCTACAGGTGTCTCCGAAGGTACTTGTTGGGTTGGCATATTTCGAGATTAGGATTTGTCACTCCGATTGTCAGAGAGGTATCTCTGGGCCCTCTCGGTAATGCACATCACTTAAGCCTTGCAACTAATGAGTTAGTTGCAGGATGATATATTACGGAACGAGTAAAGAGACTTGCCGGTAACGAGATTGAACTAGGTATTGAGATACCGACGATCGAATCTCGGGCAAGTAACATACCGATGACAAAGGGAACAACATATGTTATTATGCAGTCTAACCGATAAAGATCTTCCTAGAATATGTGGGAGCCAATATGAGCATCCAGGTTCCGCTATTGGTTATTGACCGGAGATGTGTCTCGGTCATGCCTACATTGTTCTCGAACCCGTAGGGTCCACACGCTTAAGGTTTCGATGACAATTATATTATGAGTTTATGAGTTTTGATGTACCGAAGGAGTTCGGAGTCCCGGATGAGATCGGGGACATGACGAGGAGTCTCGAAATGGTCGAGACGTAAAGATCGATATATTGGACGACTGTATTCGGACATCGGAAAGGTTCCGAGTGATTCGGGTATTTTTCGGAGTACCAAAGAGTTACGGGAATACATATTGGCCTTATTGGGCCATACGGGAAAGAAGGAAAAGGGCCTCAAGGGTGGCCGCACCCCTCCCTTGGTCTAGTCCGAATTGGACTAGGGAAGGGGGGCGCCCCCTTCCTTCCTTCTCCTTTTCCTTTCCTGTTTTCCTATTCCATATGGGAGGTGGAATCCTACTAGGACTAGGGAGTCCTAGTAGGACTCCACACATGGCGTGCCCCCTCCTAGGGCCAGCCTCCTTCTCCCTTGCTCCTGTATATATGGGTGCAGGGGGGCACCCCAAAGACACAAGTTGATCTTCGTGATCGTTCTCTTAGCCGTGTGCGGTGCCCCCCTCCACCAGAATCCTCGGTAATATTGTAGCGGTGCTTAGGCGAAGCCCTGCGACGGTAGAACATCAAGATCGTCACCACGCCGTCGTGCTGAGGGAACTCTTCCTCGACACTTTGCTGGATCAGAGTCCGGGGATCGTCATCGAGCAGAACGTGTGCTAGAACTCGGAGGTGCCGTAGTTTCGGTGCTTGATCGGTCGGGCTGTGAAGACGTACGACTACATCAACCGCGTTGTGCTAAAGCTTCCGCTTCTGGTCTACGAGGGTAGATAGACAACACTCTCCCCTCTCGTTGCTATGCATCACCATGATCTTGCGTGTGCGTAGGAATTTTTTTTGAAATTGCTAAGTTATCCAACAATATGGCACTGCTTCAACAGTTTGTGCAGCCAACTTTGGTCCACACATCCGAGCAGCCAAGCAGTAAAATACTAAATCTTTATGGCACGAAGGAACTGGGCATCGTAGCAACTACGTGCTCTGGAGTCCAGGTCCCTGATTTTTTTTCCGCTGCATCGGCTCGCCAGTGCAGGGCACCGGTGCGAGATGTAGAAATAGTTGTCTTTACCCTAGTTTTGGCATACATAGTGGACGGCCTTAGTGCTATTAGTTCTATATTATTAAATTTGTGCATGTACACACCTATTAGTATCAATTTGTTGTCATCCAAACATTGTCGCTATGTTGTTGTAGTTATATTTACCTTCCTCATAAAATGTTCAATTTGTTATTTTATTGTACATGGGTAAGAACTTGTAGCATCGTCGTAGTTAATTATAGCTTCTGATGTTATGGTTGTTGTCTCAGTACCAATTATTTCATTTGCACATTGATCTTTTTGAGAAGATATGTCATAATTAACTTGTTTCTTCAGTTTTTCAAAATAAGCATTTGTGATTTTCTATGTTGCTATAAACCCATTTCCCCTACAATTGTTACTGATCTAGTTTTAAATATTATAGGATGAAGGGAAGTGTTCTTACTTGGAGTTGGTTGATCAAGAGTGACCACAATCTTTGAAGATGTGCCTAACGAAGCTTTGGAGCATGTATGAGGAAGAGAACACACGTAGGCTTAGAGAAAGTCTTGTCAACGATGAAGCATATTTCAAGATGCGGGATAAAAAGTTGAAGGTGGAGAATGAGTTCAGATTTTTTAATCAGTCTTTGCTAAGATGGTGTTGGCGAAGGAGGAGGAACTTTACCAGTTGGCCCGTGCAAAACGGGTTCTTACTGAACTGAAAGCAGAGGTGGATAAGACGAGCCTGGATGATCTCAATTAGGGAAATGAATATATTGTTCTTATGAAGTTGAACTAGCTATATGTTGTACTGTGTTGTTTTCATGTAGCTACCGTACTGTGATGTTATAATATATTTATGTGCCTGATATGAAATTGGAAAATAGTTGTTCGATATGAAATGTGAATTTGTGTAATACTGGAATTATTAATTGTAAACTAATAAACATGCTAAATGTGTCATGGATCTTTGCAAATGGTTATAGCAGTAAAAGCGCTTGCGATGGATAGCCCAATGCCACATTGTTTTCTTCACCAAATCATGTGTGATATAGTTGATAAAAGTAAACATTTAACCAAGGAAGACCGTGTATGATAGTTACACCTTTCGGACACGAGCCTACACATAAAACTGTGTGGGATGTACGTCCGAACGGAAATGTTTTCCCTGGATTGACTGTGTGGGATGTACATAAGAATGGAAACATATCTCTTCGATCGACTGTGTGTGATATACATGCGGATGGAAATGTTTTTCTGGGATTAACCGTGTGGGATGTACATACCTACGAAAATGATTTTCTCGGATTACCTTGTGGGATGTACATACCTACGGAAATGATTTTCTCGGATTGCCGTGTGGGATGTACATACCTACGGAAATGATTGGGTTTCGATGCCTCGCCCGATCGCACACGGCCCCAGCCTGGGTCCCAAGAGGTCCTATCCCCGACGATTTCTAGTTAGTGCGGGAAGGACACCCTATTGCACACACTCACTTGGTTACAGTTCCACATGTCGTCACGGAAAGGGGTTAAAAACCGTTTGTTTAGGACCGACGCGCACCAGTGCATGTTACGTTTTCAAAAAGAAAAAAGATCCTTTCACGTACGAATTTGATTGTATGCTTTGAGCAACTTGCATGTCCTATACTGCTCCTATTTGGATACTCTAACTTAGCTAGAGGTTAGACTAACTCATGACTAACCCTGAACTAACTGTAGCCAAAGAGGTGTTTCAGTGACAGGGTTAGATTGACAATAAATGCACTTGATGTTGAGAGAAAAGTGATTTTTCAGTGGGCCTAGGGAGGTACCTACTGTGGGAAAGGTGAAGTGATGGTTGCTTCTCCCGAGCAACTTATCACTCTGGGAATATGGGAGTACTAGCGGATTCAAGGAATAGAGAAATGATGGTTGCTTCGTCCGAGCAACTTACTGTGGCGAAGGTGGGGCTCTGTGATTTGACTGCCCACTACTCATTACTAATGCGGCGCAATGACTAGGGTGAATCTTTCCCTGCAGTTGTGCACTCAATATTGCTGCACGGTAGGTGGAGCCGGATGAAGGATGTCCCACATGTCGGCGAAACGAAGTTGAATTGTTTCTGGCATTGCTATCAATCCTTCAGGATTATATATGTACGCATAATTTTAATGAAATTGTACTATGATGATATGAAGGTTTCAACTTTGGTTCCCGCAAAAAAAGGTTTCAACTTAGGATTCATGTGTCGTCTTGCCTCAAGATTATCCCGTTACAACATTCCATCAAATACAAATGAAACTACCATGGCTGCTAATGCATCTCAATGGTTCACAGATCAGCTCCAATATTCACATCACAACTGAAGACAAAGTTGTGAGAAGGTGTACAAATAAAGGAAAATATATAATGGATCAAACAAAAAATGTAACATATGCAATGTGTGCGAAACAGAGTTATGGATATATCATATATAGAGGGAGCGATCCACGAGAAGAGAGTGGAGGGATCATCAGCGTGAGATATCAATAGAATCGAAAACATGGATGAAGTGTGTGGCTGCACGATCGATAAAGAGTGCCATCGAATTTGTGTTTTCCCACGTCAAAGATACAGGGCGGCTGGCCTACTGGAATTTGAGAGGGCAGAGGTGCAGTTTTTCTCTGTGGCATGGATACCTACCTACAACGTTCGACTATCGGTGGGGGGGAGGGGGCAGAGACCTAACTATAGAGAGGTAGATCGACTAGTATATGTGTGGAGAAGGAGAGAGACCTAGCTATGTATAGAGGGAGATCAATCGACATCCATGGATATGTGTAGCAGAGGAATAAGGTTGGGAGAAAGACAAAGGTAGAGTGTCGGAGGGTTGGTGGTGGATTGGCGTCTCACAAATGGTGGGAGAGGCCTACTAGACAATCGGAGGGTACGAGTGCAATATCAATAAGAGAGGGCGGGATGTCTGTCTGTCTATGCACGTGCGTGTGAGAGATGGGTCAGGAGGTATCCAAGGATTATAAGGGGATACGATATGGTTGTGGTAAGCATACGTAACTACATAGGAAGATCAACCGTCGTGTGTCCGAGAAAGGGAGAGACGTAACTAGTAAGGTAAGTCTATCGGTGTGTGGGGAAAAAGAATTATAGTCGACCTAGCTATATGTAGGGAGATCAGTCCGTATACATGCATGCATGTGTTTGAAGCAAATAAGGTCCGGAGAGACAGACAGGGGGAGAGGGGTGCAGCTAGGAGGTGGTGCGAGAGGCCCACTATATCGAGGGGGGAGGAGTGTGCGAATATGAGATCGATGAAAAGAGGGGCGGGAGTGTGCACCTGCGTAGAACCGTATTGGACATAGGGGGCATGGACGGTGAGAAGAGAAGAGGGGAAGTATGTGTTTGTGGTAGGCACACTTGTCTAGAGAGGTATATCGACCGGTGTGTGCCGGAAAGAAGGAGTCGGGGGGCCTACACACACCGCAGGTGAACGACCTAAAGAGAAATAACGAACATGCGCGATGGAGGGGATGCTGAGGGAGGGTGAGAGGGGGCGGGCGTGTGCATGCACGATAGAAAATTAGCGCTAGCTAGCTACAAAGAGAAGAGGATCGTGAAGGTGTTAAAGACGAACATAGATCATAATTCATTAAAAAAAGTGGATACGGATACTTGAAGAAGATATCATAATGTAGAACATTGATTCTAATTTGGGCTAATGTGTGGCTTTTGCAGCTCAGGGCTAAATACTTGTCATAATGTAGGGGGCGGGGCACTATACGTTGTGTGATAAACGCGGTGTAGGTATGGAACATGGTTTAGATTATGAATATCTAGTTAGTACATCAAATGTAATATTATTTGGAATCAACATCAAGTGTATTCAAAAAATTGAATTCGAGTTCAATAGTACATATAGTTCATATCTATCTCTATAGTAATCATGTGGTGTGTTGTTAAGGTAATACACGAATGATGGTTGAAGTTGGCAACAATCATGATTGTAGATTCTTATTGAAATAGGGAAACGAATTCAAATTCAGTTCGAATTGCAGCGGTGGTATAGACATTTGGAATGCACTAAAATGTCGGCATGAGTAGGTTACATGCATTATACAGCCAGCGAAAAAATTTAATTGGACATAACATGGATCCATACTCCCTCCTTCCATCTATATAGGGCCTAATGCGTTTTTAAGACCGCCTTTGACTACTGGCAAGATTAATAGTACATGACATGCACAATGTGAAAATTATATGATTGAAATCTCCTTTCACACACGAATTTAACGGTGTGCTTTGTGTAAGTTGCATGCCATATATTATTGCTCAAATATTAGGTTGGTCAAATTTAGCCTCGAAAAATGCATTAGGCCCTATATAGATGGAAGGAGGGAGTAGCTTTGAATAGCATTTTTATAGTAAAACAGGACAAGACACTCTCTTTGTGTGGTGTGAATAGTTTTATTTTTTCGTTTTTTCGTTGAGAGAAGTGTGAATTGATTTGGTACGTCCAAGTACAATATTACACATTAGGCTTGTCCCTAAAATTCAACCCGCGCCTTGTTATATCCCAAAAATTCAGATATAGTGCTCCCAAAACTGGCGCCTTCACAACCCGCGCTTTGCTATCCCAAAATTACAACGTGCATGAAAACTCCCTCCAGCTGCCAAATCCCGACATGCGAAATCCCCCTTCTAACCCTGAGCCGAAAGGGCTGCTAGTTCAAATCGGTGGGGGTAATTAACACACCCTACATTTTGGATAACACGTCCCTAAGTCATGGTTCCCCCCTCCCATCGCCTCCTTTTCGCCATTCGAAATCTGGCCGCCATAACCCCTCCGCTCCAGCCACGAAACCCCACCCTCCTCCGTCCGTCACCTCACCGCTGCCCAGCCAGAGCCTCTTCCCCAACGATGTCGTCCAACGCAATAGGTCGAACTCCCTCATCCGCCTCCCCGGATAAGGATCCGTCGTCCATCCTGTCATCCCACCAGTACAGCCGCCCCATCCTCCACCTCCAACGAGCTGCTCCGACGATCGCCTCGTCTATCACGGCTGCTCCATCCCCACAACACCTCCTTAACCTACTCCACCGGAACCGCAACATCCTCACCGACTCCTCAGACTAAGCCGATGCCTACTCGGCGCCACCAAAGAGGTTGTACACTCATTGGATCGCACCTTCTCCTTAACTCGACCTCCCGGCGCCGACGGTGCTCCATCCCACACCCCCATGGAGAGGCTACCTTGAAGCTGGCGCCGCCCTTGACATCTCCACAGCAGTTCTCCCCAGTGCGAGGCCCCTTCGGCGGCGGCGTCCATACCAGCCGGATCTGCTGCTGCTCTGGCTGTCGCTCGGTCGCTCGCGCTCCTGGTGCTCCCTCTCTCGCTCGCTTGCTCGCCCAGCTGCTGCTGCTCCGGCTCTCGCTCGCTCGTGCTGCTGCTCCTGCTCCAGCTCTCGCTCGAACGCTCGCGCTGCTGCTGCTGCTCTCCCCCTCGTTCATGCTGCTGCTCTGCTCCAATTTAGCTACACTTCAGTCGACTGAGTCGACTTTTGGGTCAGTCGATTTCAGCGGGTGGGGGATCTCGCTGGAGTTAAGGAAGAACCATCCGCGGCGGGGAGGGGGGCTCACCGGAGAGGTACCCCACTCTCTATCTTAGGGTTTTGGGTGGGGTGCTTCTCGCCGGTGATGGGGGCGCGATGGTGGGACGGTGGCGTGGGGATCACCGGAGAAAAATCTTGGCTGGGGGGGGAGGGGGCTAGAGGGCTGGTCGGGGCGGCGGCAGACCGGTGGTGGGGAGTTGTTTCGGGGTGGTGGACTGGTGGTGGGGAGTTGTTTTGGGGCGGACCGGCGGTGGGGAGTTGTTTCAGGGCGTCGAGGCGGTGTGGGGTTCGGCCGGTGGTGGTTGGCGGCTCAGGGGGGGTGCAGGTTGAAGATGAACTGCAGGCCCTCCCTAAACTATCCCATGTGAAGTGCCTCTCTGCTACCATTGCGTTTAGTTTCGACAGTAACATTCAGATTCCACAGTAAATTTCAGTTTCGACAGTTAAGTTCAGAGTCAACCGTTTTTACCTCATCTGTTGTAGTCAGGTGGTTTTTGGTGATGTACATTTTACATCTGTCACTTTTTGGTAATGCATTTAACATCATCTATTGGAGATGCTATTAGAATCCCACTTGAGATTAATGATGTCTGTCTTGTGCTGCTCCATCCTTGACGTCTTATGGCTCACTGGAGCTGCCACAACGACGGAACGATCCGTCACAACAAAGCAGTGCTCTGGACGCTGTCTACAGATTCCTCAGACCTTCCCCCACACCTCTGACAGCCACCTATGCCTCAACTTCTTCAGCGACCAACCCAATGAAGCTGAGGTCGACACAGCTACGGCAAAGAGGTTGTACACTTGTCGCATCACTTATTACTCTACATTCATGTCAAGTTCAGAGCCACCTCTGCCTCAACTTCTTCAGCGACCAATCCTATGCATGAAAACAAGACCAAGTGCATTAGTGGCAGAATAACATTCTAACTATACATGCTTTCATATGGTTTCACTTTATTTTGGCCATGTTTCTTTGCATTCCTCTGCTCCTCCAATTCCTGTGAACCAAACACCCAAGTTGACAGAAATCCTGTGTTCACAAATACTCTGTTTCCCATGTGCATTCCTATCCTATTACGATGTTTTTCCTCCTATCCCTACGTTTTTAGAATCATGCAAGCCAAATGAGCCCTTATAGATTTACTTCAGTTACAGGTAGCTGTCGAAGAAAACTTTGTGTGGTTTGTCCTGCTCCTGCCGCGACGTCGTCCACCTCACCTGAGCTGCTCCATTGACAGAAGCATCCACCAAACCAGACATCACGACTCCTGACCATCCTTCGCCGCCTCAGATCTCCTTCCCTGCCGCCGGCACCCACCGCAACAGCATCACCATCATCGACTCAGTAGATGAACCTGAGGAGTACACGGGTCCACAAGAGAGGTCGCACTCTTTTGTTTCTACTTATGTTATGCATTGCTTAATATTACATGCTACTTTATTGTCCTGTTCACCTCTTAGACTCCAAGTCAGGTCCAAATTGATGTTTAAACTTGAGTTCTAAATTAGTTGTGGGGCACATAGCAAGGTAGCAATGAATAGTATCTCTGTCTAATATCTGGTTCACCTAGGGTATGCCTATGTTGTTCATATTTGGTGGGAAACAAATAGTAAAGCAATCATCATCTATTTTTTTATTAAATTAAAGCAATCATCAGCCTGCTATCATTATTTTTGGATCCATCCACTGGTTGTTACCATTACTCTAGATTTCTGCATGCTCTCCTTACATAATCTCACTATATTTTTTGTATGCATGTCAGATATTGTACACAGTCATGCTGAACATGTAGAGAAAAAGAGAAGAATTTTGCGCGGCAATACAATGTCATGCAGACATCGCTCCATGGTGGGTTCAATGGCAAACCCTCCCCCCTCTCCAGATTGTAATCCAGAGGAAGATATCTGTTCTGAGGCAGATTTAGACGCAGCTGACCACTCCTATTTACCCCCCCCCCCAAGGTGTTAGCTCTAACTTGGCATGATGATGTTAGTCATATCATGCATATGTTGCCTTGCAGTGCCTACTTTCGACATCATATAGGTCATCTGCTTAGTTTAGACATGTTCTGTAATGCCACCTATTTAGTTTCAATATCATATATGGGAATTATGCAGTCTCGTGTCTTTTAGCCAGCCATAATATATGTGAAATGTGCAATGCCATCCTGTTTAACCAGGTATAATATATTTGAATGATATCTAACCCATCATTTTCTTCATTAAATTTCCATTTGTCGACAATGTTTGTACATTAAACTACTCTTCCTGTGAATCAGCCATCTGAGTGGG
This sequence comes from Triticum urartu, assembly GCF_003073215.2. Lineage (NCBI taxonomy): Eukaryota > Viridiplantae > Streptophyta > Magnoliopsida > Poales > Poaceae > Triticum > Triticum urartu. The sequence goes on along the minus strand of NC_053023.1, from coordinate 217,979,716 downwards.
TGATGGAAAAATCTGGAGTGAAAACAAGGCCTTCGAAGCAGACAGTGCTACCTACCAAAGCAAATCTTTTGCTGGGTCTCGAAGCTCCTCAGAGATGGATTCAGAGATAGATGACCAGTCCTATTGCCCCACCGAGGTGTATGCTCTAACTTGGCACGGTTCTACTACTCATATCATGCATATGGTGTCTTGCATTGCATAGTTTAGACATCATATACACAATATTCAACACCATGTTCTTAGTTCATACATCATATATGCGAATGCCCTCCACTTAGCATATAAATCACGTATGTGAATTAAATCATGCGATCCTGGTTACTTAGATACCATGTATGTGAATTATGTCATGTGGTCCTGTTTAGTTAGTCAGCATATCTTTGAATTATGTTATGCTATGATATCCAATTTAGATAGACATCATATATGTGAAATTATGTTATGCTATCCGTTTGAGTTAAACAATATACATGTCAATTATTTAATGCCCTCTTTTTTCCACACTATCTATTGCATATGTCTCTCACACAATGTTTGTACATTCAACTATGTTTCCTATTTATCAACCATTTCAGTTGGAGCGGGTGATGGTAGTTGATACGTCTCCAACGTATCTATAATTTTTAACTGTTCCATGCTATTATATTATCTATTTTGGATGATAATGGGCCTTATTTTACACTTTTATATTATTTTTGGGACTAACCTATTAACCGGAGGCCCAACCCAAATTGCTGTTTTTTTGCCTATTTCAGTGTTTCGTAGAAAAGGAATATCAAACAGAGTCCAAATGGAATGAAACCTTTCGGAACGTGATTTTTGGAACAAATGTGATCCAAATGACTTGGAGTGGACGTCATGCAATCAACAAGGAGGCCACGAGGTAGGGGGCGCGCCTAGCCCCCTGGCGCGCCCTCCACCCTCGTGGGCCCCTGGTTGCTCCACCGACCTACTTCTTCCTCCTATATATATCCATGTACCCCGCAAACATCCAGGAGCACCAAGAAACCCTATTTCCACCACCGCAACCTTCTGTACCCAAGAGATCCCATCTTGGGGCCTTTTTCGGAGCTCCGCCGGAGGGGGCATTGATCACGGAGGGCCTCTACATCAAATCCATGGGCCCTCTGATGATGTGTGAGTAGTTTACTTCAGACCTTCGGGTCCATAGCTAGTATCTAGATGGCTTCTTCTCTCTCTTTGGATCTCAATACAAAGTTCTCCTCGATTCTCTTAGAGATCAATTCGATGTAACTCTTCTTTTTGCGGTGTGTTTGTTGAGATCCGATGAATTGTGGGTTTATGATCAAGTTTATCTATGAACAATATTTGAATCTTCTCTGAATTCCTTTATGTATGATTGGTTTATCTTTGCAAGTCTCTTCGAATTATCAGTTTGGTTTGGCCTACTAGATTGATCTTTCTTGCAATGGGAGAAGTGCTTGGCTTTGGGTTCAATCTTGCGGTTCTCGATCCCAGTGACAGGAAGGGAAATGACACTTATTGTATTGTTGCCATCGAGGATAAAAAGATGGGGTTTACATCATATTCCATGAGTTTATCCCTCTACATCATGTCATCTTGCTTAAGGCGTTACTCTGTTCTTATGAACTTAATTCTCTAGATACATGCTGGATAGCGGTCGATGTGTGGAGTAATAGTAGTAGATGCAGAATCGTTTCGGTCTACTTGTCACGGGCGTGATGCCTATATACATGATAATGCCTAGATATTCTCATAATTATTCGCTTTTCTATCAATTGCTTGACAGTAATTTTTTCACCCACCGTAATACTTATGCTATCTTGAGAGAAGCCCTAGTGAAACCTATGGCCCCCGGGTCTATTTTCCATCATACAAGTTTCCAATCTATTTTATTTTGCAATCTTTACTTTCAATCTATATCATAAGAATACCAAAATTATTTATCTTATTATTATCATCTCTATCAGATCTCACTCTTGCAAGTGGCCGTGAAGGGATTGACAACCCCATTATCACGTTGGTTGCGATGTTCTTATTTGTTTGTGTAGGTACGATGTGACTCGTGTGTGGTCTCCTACTGGATTGATACCTTGGTTCTCAAAAAATGAGGAAATACTTATGTTGCTTTACTGCACCAGCCTTTCCTCTTCAAGGGAAAACCAACGCAGTGCTCAAGAGGTAGCAAGAAGGATTTCTGGCGCCGTTGCAGGGGAGATTGCCAAGTCAAGACACACCAAGTACCCACCACAACTCTTATCCTTCGCATTACATTATTTGCCATTTTCCTCTCGTTTTCCTCTCCCCCACTTCACCCTTGTCGTTTTATTCGCCCTCTTTTCCTTTCGCCCTCTTTTTCCGTTCGCCTCTTTTCCGCCTGCTTCATCGTTATGGCTAGTCCTTTATCAGCTCCTTTGTCTCCCGAGTTTGAGGTTCTTCACTTCAAACAAAGACAAGGAGAAAACTTAAAAGATGCTTGGTTTAGGATGATGGAATCTTATCGTAATTGCACCCTAGAGGTGAATTTTAGAATTTTGCTTTGCAATTTTTATGTTGGACTAAATATGTCCCATAGACAACTCTTGGACTGCGTTGCCAAAGGAAATTTTATCGAAGTTTATCCCAGTATTGCACATGAAATTATATAGGGAATAGTGGGGACACTACCTCAACAAAAGGGGCCTCATCATACCCAGGAAGAAACCCAAGTTTTGAGAAAATTTGCGAAGTAACGAAAATATTACAAAAATGTCTTGAACCTCTTAAGAGCGTTAGCGGGAATCTTCACCGCATGAATATGTTGATCACTTTGTAATAAATGGTGGGACTATTTAGATCTAAAAAATTCCGAATATGAAGGGAAACATAAAGAACCTCCCGGATTCAAGCATGACTCCGCTAAAAAATTAAAAGATGGCAATACCTAGATCTATCCTCGCTTTTATGCCTAGCTAGGGGCGTTAAACGATAGCGCTTGTTGGGAGGCAACCCAATTTTATTTTTGTTCCTTGATTTTTGTTCTTGTTTAGTAATAAATAACTTATCTAGCCTCTGTTTTGGTTGTGTTTAATTAGTGTTTGTGCCAAGTAGAACCGTTGGGAAGACTTGGGGAAAGTCTTTTTGACCGTGCTGTAAAAAACAGAAACTTTAGCGCTCACGAGAATTGCTGCCATTTTTTACTGGAGAGTGATATTTAGTTAATTATTTTTGCATATGATAATAGATAAATTCCTCACGTCCAGAAATTTATTTTAGAATTTTTGGGGTTCCAGAAGTATTCGAAACCTACAGATTACTATAGACTATTCTGTTTTTGACACATTCTGTTTTTCATGTGTTGTTTGCTTATTTTGATGAATCTATGGCTAGTAATAGAGTTTATAAACCATAGAAAAGTTGGAATACAGTAGGTCTAACACCAATATAAATAAATAATGAGTTCATTATAGTACCTTGAAGTGGTGGTTTGTTTTCTTTTACTAACGGAGCTCACGAAGATTTTCTTTTAAGTTTTGTGTTGTGAAGTTTTCAAGTTTTGGGTAAAGATTTGATGGATTATGGAACAAGGAGTGGCAAGAGCCTAAGATTGGGGATGACCATGGCCCCCCAAGGTAAAATACAAGGACACCAAAAAGCCTAAGCTTGGGGATGCCCCGGAAGGCATCCCCTCTTTCGTCTTCGTCTATCGGTAACTTTACTTGGAGCTATATTTTTATTCGCCACATGATATGTGTTTTGCTTGTTGCATCTTGTATGATTTGATTCTTTGATTTTTAGTTTACCACAATCATCCTTGCTGCACACACCTTTTGAGAGAGACACACACGAATTGGAATATATTAGAATACTCTATGTGCTTCACTTATATCTTTTGAGCTATATAGTTTTTATTCTATGTGCTTCACTTATATCTTTTGAGTTATATAGTTTTTGCTCTAGTGATTCACTTATATTTTTTAGAGCACGGCGGTGGTTTTATTTTGTAGAAATAATTTATCTCTCATGCTTCACTTATATTATTTTGAGAGTCCTTTAGAACAACATGGCAATTTGCTTTTAGGCATAATAAAAACTTTCATATATGTGCATTGAAT